>NC_143514.1:30064697-30302197 GCF_031878675.1 Megascapheus bottae
AAGAAGAGGAGAAGGGATGATATTGACCAAGAAGCATTGCCCTTATAATCTGATTTGTAGAATTGTAACCATTGGTATAGCTACTTAATAAAAGCATTAATAAAAACTGAGGGTTTAAAATTTCAAAGAAAGTAGAATTTTAGAGAAATGCAACTCATTTTTGGAAAATCTATAATAGAACCATCTAAATACAGATAATAGAAACATTAAAAAATAAAAATATCAATTACACAATAAAAATTCATGTTAGGTACAGTGGCTCACACCTATAATTCTAGCTACTCAGAAGGCTGAGATCCGAAGATTGCAGTTCAAAGTCAGCGAGGGCACTTAAAATCCATGAAACTGTTACCTCCAATTTACTGCTAGAAAACCAGAAGTGTTGCTGAGGCTCAAGAGGTAGGGAGACAGCCTTGAGCTGAAGAACTCAGGGAGAGTGCCAAGCCCCCCCCCCAAAAAAAAAGTTCATGACAATTGCCAGACTAGAAAATATTTGTCCAGATTCTGACAGATGTGTTACATGGAAAAGGTGGGATTTACCAGATGAGGCCTAACAGCATGGAGAATGGTCATTAGCTACCAGATACTGTTTCTAGGTGATGAACATGAAACCCACCCCTATTCTAATTTTAGGTTATACTCATTCACATGGAAACTAATTGTACAGAAAATAACTGTAGGATATTCCTTTAGGAATTTTTTTCTAGTTACTACAGAGAAGCCTGAACAAAGTCTCACTTAAAATTTCAAATGAGTACCAGGTATGGAGAGGAGGAGGATGGAGAGTTTGTGGCCACATTGAGCTATATGGGTACTCTTTACCTACAAGAACAGACTAATAAACTAACAGTTGACTGTGACACTCTTTTCTACATGACTTATAGCCTATAAAGATAAAACCTTTTCTAATCAAAAGAATTTTCCCACAAGTTTACATAAACTATTTTATTACATAAGTTTGGAATTACCTATGGTATATGGGAATTCGATCCTGAGATACAGAGAAGCCACATTTTGAGAGGTTGAATCAAAAGTCTTTAATAGAAAGCCAGACACTGAGTGGACTCATGTTCCCCCCAAAACCCACAGGCTGGAGTATATGTACTACTGTTTGGAAACAGCCAAGAGGGTAGTAAAGAAAGAGTAGACAAACAATCTCAACAAATTCGATCAACTTTAATGTAGAGCTCCCGAGGTAAACCATGGTGGAATGTTAGGAGGCAGGAGGCATGGAGTAGTAGAGACCGAAGTAATGTGCTCTAAATAGAGTCCCTACCACAGGGGCAGGCCGCAGGCAGTCAATCAGTGACTTAGTGGAGGATGTATCCTGGCAACTGGATGCTGAATGTCTTTTCACCTAATCCATTTCCTCGGTACTTCACATAGATAGGATCATAGGCATGCACCTCCATGCTTGTCAAATATTTTTTTATTAAATTCATTTTATCTTTATTATGGAAACCAGATTTTGTTTAATATGCTGTACTGATAGAGGTCATCTGGATGGAAAGGAAAAGATCCTTTAAACTTGATAATAAAGAAATAAAAGCATTTTCATACCACAACCTTAGTTGAACTTTCTAAGTAAGTCCTTCATTTGCAGGGTGGAATCTGTCAAGGAAGATGATCAAGACCAGTTAATTTCAAATTCTAGGCTAAAATAGGGGGGCACATACCATGATGAATGAATTCTACGAAAGTTACTTGAAGGACTTAGAATCAATCACTATAGTGTTGTTTAAAACTTTTAAGATGATTTTTGCCTTACTGTTACTGAAATACAAAAGTGAAAGTTCCCCTAAAATTAAAATAAACACACATACACAAAATTCCTCAACTTGAAACTATATTCCTTTCAAGGAATCTAGGGCATGCATATTTACATTACTTTACTAGAAAAAAAATCATTGATTTACATAAATTTGCATCTTCTGCTTAAGTATGTAAAACTAATTAATACAACTGCAAAGGACGTATTTCAGATTCCTATTTAAGGTCATTCAAAGAGCAGAGGCTAACCTGGGTTTGCAAATGAAGAAATGAGATTTCATCAAGGTATGCTTCCCAGAGCAGAGATCATTTTCAAAGTGCTTTCCCTAAGAAAATCAAGGATTCCAAGAGGATGATTCTTAAAACAATTATTTACTTCCATAATGTTAAAATAAGAGCAACCTGATATTTTTTGGTGCATTTTAGGCCATTGGTCTGATGACAGTTGCGTCTTCAAATGATACTTTCCACTGTAGCACTGTTGTGTAGATAGAGGACTGTAGTAAGCTGCCTTTCTCTGATCAAGTTTATGATAAGAAGCATTCAGCCCTCTAAAAATGGCAAACTGTCTTGAAAACATTCTGTTTTCAGCTGTCAGCTGTGCTTTAAAATGTTAGTAACTTAAGCTGTTTATGAAGGACTTGAAATAAGAAAGTTTTCTGTTTTAAATAAGATAACCAATGAAGTTTTAAAAGGTGCAACATTTGGGGGCAATATATTTTCTTTCCTCGATTTATAGGGAAACCTAAAATAAAATAGTGTCAGTAATCTCAAATCCATTTCAACTTGCTTCCTGGATGTTCTGATTTGTAAAATCACAATCTGTGTGATGGATCATGGCTGATCAGGTCGTTTGTTGATAAACATATTTCCAAGGATTTTCCTTCTTATTTTCTGTTGAAATTCTTATACTATAATGGTGTGTCTTTACACTAGGCAGACTGATTCTCAGCTTTTCTTCTTTTTCAAAAAAGTGTATTTTCTGGAAATCTAGCTCATCTCATGGAACTTACTTTGCTTCTTAAAGTCTTGGCTTTGACAACTAAAGGGCTAAATACTGAGATAAAAAATACATTTCATCAAGCAGTAAGCTTTTTAAGCTCATGGATTTCAGGTTGGTTGTATGTTGAGATCCACAGAACCTTGGAAGAACTATCCCTTTATCACAGGGGAATATTTTATCATTGCTGTATTTGTTTATTTTAATCTGGAATTAAGAATAAGTTTCTGATATTTTTTTGTTTGTAAAGCATAGATCTATCTGTCTCCAGAACACAGCCATTCAAAATGCTTAGAGAAGACATAGTACTCAGGGCATTCAAAGTCCATAATCTGGCATTGAAGAGACTTTCTTCCGAGGCTCAAACTCTCAGAGTTTGTGAATTAAGTGCTTTCACCATCTAAAATGCTTCCACTGAACCCCTCCTTACTTTATCTCTCTTTCTTCCTTCTTTCCCCTCCTTCTGTCCCTCCCTTCCTTCCTTTTCTTCCTTCATTTCTTTTCTTCCTCCCTCCCTCCCTCCCTTCTTCCCTTTCTCTTCCATTTTATTTCTTTTCTATCATTCCTGCATTCTTTCTCTTTCATTTTCTGTGTGGGATTTAGACTCAATGCACCACACTTGCAAAGCTAATGCTGTACAATTTGAGTTTTCACTTCAGCTTGTATTTTGTTAATAAATTTGGAAATGGAGCCTCCAAATTTTCTGTTTGGGCTGCCCTCAAACCACAATCCTCTGGATCTCGGCATTCTGAGTTGCTAGGAATATGGCCTTGCACCACCAGCATCCATATTATCATATCTAATTCTTATCCTATAAGACAAACTTACTGCCACTATTTAAATAAAAGATCAACGTGACTGCTTCCACCTAACTCCTTGTCTCAAGGTAGAGCCTCTGATGATTTGTCCTTATCTTACCCTTATATGAGTTATTACCAATAAAATCAGTTGCTAAACATGTGTTATCATTTTTGCTGAGGAGAAATGGATTCACAGATAAGATGAAGATTGACAGAAATCACTTTCATAGTTTTCCCTCTCATTATAAAATCCTTGGTCATGATAACATTCAATTATTTGATTTCCTGAAGTCTATTATTTTCAAGAATATAATTAATATATTCAAAAAATAAAAAGTAATAAATACAAAATGTCCCAATTGGGCCGGGAGTTTGGCCTAGTGGTTAAAGTGCTTGCCTAGCATGCACAAAGACCCGGGTTCGATTCCTTGGTACCACATACATAGAAAAAAGCCAGAAGTGGTGCTGTGGCTCAAGTGGTAGAGTTCTAGCCTTGAGAAAGTCCAAGGACAGTGCTCAGGCCCTGAGCTCAAGCCCAGGACTGGCAAAAAAACAAAAACAAAAAAAACAACAAAAAAAACAAAAACGTCCCAATTATATGCCATTTATTTTGACATAGTAGACTTCTTTGGGAAAAAAATCAAAACTTCCAAATATTCTGTTCAATATTTATAAGTAATATATCACATCCAAGTCCCTAACTACTCTGAAAAGAACACTGTAGAAGGACATAGAAAGTGAACATTTATGCCTTTAGACTTTTAGAAATAATTTGTAAAAAAATATTCTATTTCTCTGTGTACATAATTTGATTATCTATTTTCTTTACTTAATGTCTTAAAAATTTTTTGCCAGTCCTAGAAACTGAACACAGGGTCTGAGCATTGTCCTTGGACTTTCTCCAGGCTAGAGCTCTACCACTTGAGCCACAACACCACATCCAGGTATTTTTCTATGTATGTGGTACCAAGGATTGGATCCCGGGTCATCATGCATGCTAGGCAAACACTCAACCTCCAGGGCAAACTCCTGACCCCTTTAATGTCATAATTTTTAGCTAAAAATTACTTTAATCCTAGTTTCATGGATATTTTTCCTGTTATATTTGCCTTCTGTTATAATACTGACATTACTCATATTACTGATTATAAAATTAGTGGTAAAAATGAATGGCTTCTGACAATAATTGTGTTTCAATTTGGTATTGCAGTACAGTGCAAGTTTTTAATGTCATCTATTCAAAAAATATAAAGTATAATTATGGATGTTAAATATAATCTCTTTTTTTGACAGTTTTGGGCCTTGAACTCAGGGCCTGGGCACTTTCGTTGGGCTTTCTCAAGGTTAATGCGCTATCACTTGCACCACGGCACCAGTTCCAGCTTTTTTCTATGGATGTGGTACCAAGGAATCAAACCCAGGTTTTCGTGCATGTTAGGTAAGCACTCTACCATTAGGCCAAACTCCAGCCCTAAATATAATCTTGTGACTTTACACGAAAATAATGATATCGCAACAATTTTAGCTGTAATCCTGAAAAAGCTCTCCTTTGCAGAGCCTGAACTAAGATAGCTATAGCATCAGAAAGACAGACGTTTTCTTTATATGAGCCCTCACAACCAAGAACTGTCTTGCACTCCTTTATGAGTACAGTGTTGAGAGGGGCAAGTACAGAAAATGTCAACATAGAGAGATTTGGTATAAGATACTTCTACCACATATTACTGTTTCAAAGCAAGTTAGCAGGCCATTCTAGATATGAGTGGTCCATAGACAGTGATGTTCTGTTACAGTAATATACTGATATTATCTTAACAATCTCAAGTCTTTCAAGGTCACTGTGCTTTGTACAGCTTCAAGCTCCTCAGGTTAAGTGGAATACACTAGTCTATCAATTTGGACAAATAATTTGTTTTTGTGCCAGTCCTGGGACCTTGAACTGAGGGCCTGAACACTGTCCTTGGGCTTTCCAAAGGCTAGTTCTCTAACACTTGAGTCACAGAACCACTTCTGGCTTTTTCTGTGTATATTGTACTGAGAAATTGAACCCAGGGCTTCCTTCATGCTAGGCAAGTACTCTACCACTAGGCCAAGCTCCTGGCCCCTAAATTTTCTATTGAGAGCTCTCTATGAATAGAGCTTATTTAAAAAAAATCCTTTCTATCCTGGAAGTTCTTTTAAAAGCCATATAATGAGTGACTGTTGTCCTTAATGTATTATGTTATCGCTCTTCTCTTTTGCTGTCCCTTGATTATTTCATATTGTTACAGTATTTCACCTTGTTATCTGATATATTGTATATATGTTTATTTAGTTATTTGAAATAGGATAGGGAAAGGAGTAAACAAGATGAGGGACAGGGGTGGGGGAGGGAAATGGGGACCAAGACATGAGAAAGGGTATCAATGTTTGTGAAGTAATGCACCTTCTATCTGGTGAATATAATGTAACCCTTCTATTAATTACAATAAAAATATATGAAAAAAATCCTTTGTAATCATGTCCAACTACCTAGTGAATAATTATCTTTTTGATTTTCATATGTTTCTAAATTTATATAAAGAACATTAATATATGTTAAGCAGCAAAAGAAAATATCCTTTCTTTTCAAATAAAATGTGTAAATAACCTTTTCTTCTCTTCACAATCCTTTATTGATTGATTTCTATTCATGTATTCAGATGATTATACTAGATTATTACATATCTGTGCTATATCTTAGTAATCTACTTCTCTTGTTAAGTGGGGAGCATTACTTTGAATAAGTATTAAACCTTCAATCTAATGTTAAAAGACCAGAGACTCAACAGAATTTCTTTTCTAGCTTGCATTATAGTACTAGTGATTAGCAGATGGTCTATGTAGTCCTTTCAGGATCTAAACTTTTTCTTTTTAGTTACTTGATCTTATTATAACTTTCTTAGTTAACTTACATCACTCCAGATAATGAATGAAGAAAGCAAAACAAAACCGAAAAATTTACAAAAAAAGACGAAGCAAAACAAAAGATTGCAAACTAGGAAAATAATTCAAGCCTAGAAGTTTCACACATTCCTTTTCCACAAATTCCCTTGGCAGAAATAAATTTACATAGCCACAACTAGGTGACAGGTAGGCTGGGAAATGTGGTCCAGCTGTAGACCAGGAAGAGGAGGAAATGGACTTTGCTGAACCCATGACAAGTAAGTGGAAACCATTCCTGGACTCTAACTAGTAATCAATGATGTGTAAACGTGTTACAGTGTCCTTGGTTTTTGTCTGTATGTTCAACTGAATGAGGATGACTTTTTTAGAAAGAAGGCTATGTTAAGTCTGGCCACAAAATTCCTTTCCACGTAAGTTTCCTGGGACTTGTTAAAACAGACCCCAGCTGCTATTCTTCAAACTATAAAGTAAGTCTCTCATTAATTCTACCCCTTTAGCAGCTGACAGGCAATTTGATTGCTTGGAAAACACACTGAGGTTTTATGACCCACACGTAAATAATCATAACCAGCCATATGTAAAGCCACAAAATATAAATTGATAGAACTCAGACAACCTTAACAAACAACATTTGAGATTATATTTTAAAACCACAAAGCCTCATTGAAGATTTCAAAAATTTCCTACAGAGATGTATCAGATTTTATCTTCTTGCTGGAGAAAGATTATAATTTTAATAAAATTGCTTTTGCTTTCTGTTTAATTTTTATCTTCTTCTTGAAAATGTTATATTTTTAGATCATGTCATATCATAGGTAAGGATGTTTTTCTTTCATTATCTTTAAGTACAAGGGAGTTTCAATGCAACATATCAGTTTGTGAGAATAATTTTTAGTTAAACATATAAAATTTAATTCACATACAAACACTTTAGAATCTGCCTCAGAGATGAATATATTATTGCTCAAATTTGCTTTGTGCAAGAGGGGAGGATAGAATTCAGGGCCAACAAAGAAAACTGAATGAATGTCTAAAGTTACACATTTGAAAAACTGAGGAATTGCTGATTTTTATGATAAGTTATTATTGTGCTGTTTCTTCCTCATCATAATAGAAAAAGAATAAACTATAAAATTTATAGTGTTTGTATCATTAATTTACTTCCTTGGATTAAGAAGTATTTAAAACTCATTCAGATATACTCAAAAATATTTTTATAAAATCAACTACATGGATAAGAAATGCTAAGACATTCAGATTTCTATTTTTAATCTCTACAGATCTTGACCTTTATTTTTGGACAACTTCCTACCTTTTCTGGTCTTGTGCTACCTATGAGAGGGACTTAGCCCATACATCAGAGTTTGCATTTATGCAGCCCCATCCCCTTATTATCTGTATTTTATTTGCATGATAATAAATAATTATCAAATCATTTATTGATGCCCATGCTGACTTAAATTAATATATTTCTAATTACAATATTTTTATAAATATACACTATCAACCATGAAATTGACAATCTAGTTTCAAAGAGGATATTTAATTTTCTGTTGTGTTGTATGCTTCTAACCATGTTGAATACATACATAGTGGAATTAACATTAGATAAAGTTTTTTTCTGCATTTATTACCAAAAGAGAGATTATTACCAAGAGAGATTAGAGATGAGCCTATTCATGTTGAAAGAAAATAAAAGCACTTCAATTTACAAGAGTCAGACACGGAAGTAACAACACCAACTGTCAAATGTGTAACTTTTTTGTATAATCCTTAGATACAGTGGAATATAATTCTGCCATAAATGAGTTTTGTTATATGATACAGTACATTATACTAAGGCAGTCACACAGGACACTGTATCACTCTACCTCTAATAAGATATCAAATGCAAATTAACAAAAAGTTATTTATCCTGGGTGGAAGAAAGGGGAAAATGAGGAGACATTTAATGAGATCAAATTTCAATTTTTGAAGACGAGTTGAAAATTGTGTGAATACACTTGACAGTAAAAAAAAACTCTATATTTTAAATGGTCAAGATAGTATTTTTATACATGATTATCCCAATTTATAACAATATTAACTACCCAAAAATAAATTAGGCTAGTTCTTAAAGAATTGAAATTCCATTAGGAGTCATTGTTATATAATAGGTAACAATTAAGGCTGTGAAAAGTATACATTATCTCTGTTATAATGTTTACATGAAGATATAAATATACCAATATTTAATTTTTAAAAATTAATTATCTTTAGGTAGTTGTGCAAAGGATTTTCCAGTTAACAAATCCATTTATGAATAAAACACATCTTTTCAATTTCATCCCTTTCAGCGTTCTCATCTACCCTTCCCAACCACTGCTTCCTTTATGTTTTAAAATTTTGTAATATATATTTATACATAAACATATACTATATAATTTAATGTCTATATATGCACACACAGACACACATGGATTTTTATTTTTGACTGCTTCCCCTCCCCTTGTCTACCCCTCCAAGATATTTAATGCTTATGATTCCAAGACAAAATAAATGGCTCAGAATCTAACACAAATACATATGTTTAAAGCAACCATATTATGTAAAGTATTAATAAGGGTAGCTTTTTAAAATATATTTTTGTTGTAATTAACAGACTGGTTACATTATATTCCCCAGATAGAAGGTGCATTACTTCACAAACATTGCTACACTTTTTCATGTTTTTGTTCCCATTTCCCTCCACCTCCTTCCCTATCCTATTTCAAATTACCATATAAACATATATAAAATATATCAGATAAGGTAAGATACTGTAACAATATCAGGTAACCAAGGGACAGCAAAAGAGATAAGAAATAACATAGTAATTTGAGAACAACAATCACGCATTATATGGCTCTTGTTTCTTGGATAAAATCAGGTCTGACTTGACAATTGTACAAGATAGATCTTAGTAGCTGGGTCTTCAAACTCACAGTTTCTTTCTATTATACATTACATTTCCTCAAAAACAAAGTAAATGAATAATTAGAAGTTAATGCCAAATATCAGATCAGTATTTGACAGGTGGGATTTATAGTGTGTTCATTAATATGTATAAAATTATCATTAGGTTTTTGCTTTTCCAGCATATTGGCTTATTGGAATTTAAGACAAAATCTATACTATTTGCAGATATATTTATAGTCCTTTCATGCAGACAATGAAATTGAGAAGGATTGTAGGTGATTGCCTGTATGAAAGAATAATGATGATATTAATATTAAAATATAACAATAAAGTAATGCTTGGCATTGTTGGAGTCCTAATAATGGAGATTGTTTAGAATTGATCTATACACCACTGAGTATGGTTTTCTGTTTGGGTTCATAGAAATATTTAAACATTGTCATCTTACCAAAAAATGTGTCTTAGAGATTCCACATTTTGTTTTTCTGTCTGAGGAATGAAGAATGATGATATTCTAAAATAAGAAGATACCCAGAAACATTGAAGCTCAACCACACAAAGCAACACAACCAAAACAAGGAACTTAATTATTGAGGTATAATGAACGTCTTCTGAAAACATTCTCTTGAACAAACAGTGTTAGCAGAATTGGCTGTAAATGTGTCAAACACTGAAGTTAGATTTTTATATATCACCCTGAACCAGCATCAACTCCAAATGTGAGGAAGATCTCAAGGTAAGAGTAGATACCCCAAAAATATTACCAGAAGGGATAAGGGACACACTATGGTTCTTTGGCATAATTCGAAACTTCCTAAGATCCAGAAACACAACAAATCCAAGAAAGCCTGGATAAATGGGATTGCATTAAACTGCAGAGCTTCTGCACAGCAAAATAAATAAGCCCACAGACTAGGAGACGATCTCCACAAACTCTACAAGAGACAAAGGCCTCATGTGAAAATTCATACCTAGAGCTCAAATAAATAATCCCCCATTTAAAAAAACCCTCAAATTAACAGCAAATCAATTAATAAGTGGGCTAAAGAATTAAGGAGATTTCTCTGGAGAGTAACTAAGAAAAGTCAATACACACAAGAGGAAATGTCCAACCCCTCTGGCCATAAAAGAAAAGCAAATCCCCAATACCTCAAAAGCTATGTACATATGGTCATGCAGGATGAGACTAAATGAAATTTACTCTAGGTTATGGAAAAAGAGGTTTATCTTTGTGATTGTTGTTCTTAATATACTATGTGAAATTATTCCTTTTCTCTTTCTTTCACACTTATGGTTAATTTCATGTGGTTTATTGTACCTAAATTTGGTAGCTAGAATACTGTATATACATTTATTTGTTTATTTGAAATAGAGAAGAGAAGGGGGAAAACAAGAAAATTGGGAGGGAATGAGAGGGAAACTGGGACAAAAACATGAGAAGGAGTATCAAAGTTGGAGAAGTAATGCACCATTATCTCATGAATATAACTGTAACCCTTCTATGCATTATCCTGGCAATAAAATACAAAACAAAAAAATAAATGCAAGTCAAAAATTGTGACACCACCTTACCCCAGTTAGAATAGCCATTATCAAGAAAACAAACAGTAATGTAACTGTAATCCCTTTATACATTATCCCCAACATAAAATACAATCTAAAAAAGAGAAAACAAATATTAGTAGATGCTGGGAGGGATGTGGCCAAAAGCAAATGTTACTACATTGTTGGTAGGAATGCACACTTGTCGAACCACTCTGGAAAGCAGTATGGAGGTTCCTCAAAAGACTAAACATAAAACTCCCCTATGATCCAGCAATCCCACTTCTGTATATTTACCCAAATGAACATAAATAAGGCCACACTAAAACTATCAGTATAACTATGTTCATTGTAGCATTATTTATATTATTTATCATAGCTAAGATATGGAACAACTCATATGTCCCTCAGTAAAAGAATGGATCAAGAAAATGTGATATATATATGTATAGTATACAATACACATATTATTTTCTTGATCAATATATTTATATGGATCCTTATATATACTATATATACAGTGTATATACAGCATATATAGTATACTATATATTAATGCAATCCCATTTATCCAGGCTTTCTTGGATTTGTTGTGTTTCTGGATCTTAGGAAGTTTTGAATTATGCCAAAGAACCATAGTGTGTCCCTTATCCCTTCTGGTAAATATAATATATATTATATACATATATACTATATATATACTATATATATTTACATATAATATATAGTATGTGTGTTTGTTTCAGGAAGAAGGACATGGCCCCCTTCATAAGTATATAAAAAGACTTCGAAAAAATTATATTAAGTGAAGAAATCCAGACCCAAAGAAACATAGGCTCTGTGGTTTCCCTCATTTGTAAGATTTAGTTGATGTCTAGGATAGTCCTAATGGAGCATCACAATAGCTAAATAGCTATGTACATATAACCATATAAAAAGTTGCTAATTGAAATGAATTCCAAGATATGGAAATAAAAGGTTTATCTTTGTGATTGTTATTTTTAATGTGCCACATGAAGTTATTTCTTTTCTCTTTTTGTTTTCTTTTTACAGTTAATTTCATGTTGTCACTGTACCTGACTTTGATAACTGGTATATTGTATATATGTTTATTTGTTTATTTGAAATAGGGAAGTGGCAAGGAAAAACAAGATGATAGAAAAACATGGGAAGGGTTATTATTGTTAAAAAGTAACATACCCACTATGTGACAAATGTAACCATAACTCCTCTATACATCACCCTGACAACTTAAAAAAAAGAAGAAAGGAAAGAAATGAATTCCAAGATATGGAAACAAGAGTTTATATCTTTGTTGCTGTTTTTATTTTACTAGGTGACGTTACTTCTTATTTCTTTTCTTCTCCTTTGTTTTATTCCCTGTTGTCATAGCATTTTACACACACACACACACACACACACACACACACACACACACACCACACATATATCTGATATTTGGGGAAAGGAAGAAAACAAAATGATGAGACATAGGACAAAGGATGCATCAGAGATATTCACAAGACAGTAGGTTGGATGAACTTTACAACTGATGGGGAGAAGAGTCAGGGAGAGACAATGTGAGAGACAAGGGAGGAGGTAGCACTGTTTGACAAGAAATGTATTAATTACCTTATGTAGGCAAGTGTAACCTTTCTGTACATATTTCAAGCTTCCATGAAATGATTTTATCTGTGAAGTTGTAAACTGTTTCATGAATGAAGGTTATTTCATGTTCTATATAGTAATACAATTTTTGAGTAAATCTTATCATTATCTTTATACATTTTTACATTATCCACATTTTTATTAATATAAAAACCTTTTGCCTAATTTTTTTCTCCTTCTGATGAATATTTGCCATGTATCTTCTTGAAGTCAAGAGGAATAGAATTCCAACTGATGAAATATTCACATACAAAAATCTTCCTCCTCCTCCTCATTATCTTTTTGTTTATTATGGTTATTTATTTGCTTTTGAGACAAGATAGCCCATGTTAACCTAAATTCATTCTAACACCCCAAGAGTAGGAATTATAGGCATGTGAATTACATTCAACTTCAATTAGCTTCCTATGTCCAAATAATTTCATCTTCCTCTTACCAGTATGTTTACACATATCTTAGTTACATATTTTAGGGATTTGTTTTGCTTATTTCCTTGGCTGACCTATATTTCCAGATTAAATTCTTGTCTATTTTGGCTGAGAATTTGACTAGTGTGGCAGATTCATTTGGGGAGGTAAAACAATTACAGCTTTCAAGCTTTGCACTAATTCTGGATTTTCAGAGGTGAGCTATAAAAGAATTGTGTTATATATTAAAAACAAATGCATGGAAGACATCAGAGACAGTAGCTTCAGAAAATCGGTGATAAATCTTTAGCTCAGATCCTTCAAGAAAAACGATACCTACGATGAACAGTAAGGGTTGATGGCAAAGGTTGAGTAAACAATATGACACAGTTCAAGGACAATAGCAAGAATAACATGATTATCATAAAATTTCAATTAAAAATTGTCTGATATTAATTTAACATCAGAAAAAAATGCTACTTCACATTGGAAAGAAATAAAGATCTTCAAAATTTGAGCCATCTTTCAGTGGAGGCCCCAACAGTGGTCCAGAAAGAAATTCAATTACCACTATCATGTCAATATTAAAAAAAAATAGGTAACTGCTGATGGTGTCATCACAGACTAATTATTCATACTTACAGATCCATAATAAAAATCACATAAACATTTAAAGTCATGAAAATAGAGGACCATTCAGAAAGATAGTGTCATAATAATATACACTAGGGACTCGTGTAATTGAATTTTAGAGGGAAAGTAGAAATTGCAAAAGAATGGAGTGTAAGTAGGTCTGTGAAGATTGAACTTTGGAGAGAAATCATTTCAGCTTTCTTGTTAGGACGACAGTGGCAGAATTAGGGACATGTGTGCAGCAAAAGTATGATGTGTTAGAATGTGAGTTTCCTCATCTCTGTCAGTCCATTTTCTCCTGCTGTAAGACGGTACCACAGACTGTAAAGTTTAGAGAAGAGAAACTTATTTCTAGCGGTGGGAGGACTGGTCAAAACAAAGTTGCCAACATTTGTTGAAGCCATAGTGCCATATCATAATATGACAAAAAGTATTAGATTAAGAGAACCTTGAAGACTCATAGAAAATTATGTCAGAGTACATACATGAGAGTTTATTTTCATAAGTCATCTTGTAATAATGAAACCTCCTGCTATAATTGTATTAATCCACACGGGAAGTTCCATCTGCATGATGTAAGTATCTCTGAATGACTTCATCTCCCAATGTCATTGCATAGAGAATTAAATTCCTTTATTAGTTTGTATTATTACTAAGGAGTTGTGCAGAGATGTTACAATTCGATAAGTCAGGCAAAGAATGCAATTCTTTTTGGACAAGGTCAGTCCTTACTTCTCATTCCCTCAGTTTTCTCCTCCATTCTTTGCCACTAATCACATAGTGCATTTTATACTGAATATTGCATACAGTTGCTGCATTAGATCATGTTCTCTACTGCCATTCTGTGTCCCCTTTTGTGCCCTCCACCTAAAAGGATGAGCACCACCACAATGATAATAGTTTTAGAGATTATTTAAGCCATAACAATCTGCATAGATGGGAAGGAAATACTCATTTCCAGTTCATTTGAAGATATTCTTTTGCTCTGTGATTAATAGAAAAGTTGGTGAATTGATATGTCTTTCATATCATGACTGACTGAGAACTAGAACACTTCTTGGTGAAAACTAAGGGAATTAGTACATAATTACTGAATTGACTAAAAATGACTATTTTAATTATTGGAAAGTAATAAGTCTCCTTGAAAGATTCATTATATGTTTTCAACCATTTAACCTTTCACTGTTCCTATTCACCTGAAATCCACTGTGTATTTTAATCTGAACCAATATCTAAATATTTTACGTAAACCTTACCTATGGTTATATAACCATATAAGTAGTGTTTTAAGTTCAATTATTTCTGTCTTCATATTCTTCCTGATATAAGCTATGTATTCATATTATTTGATGAGTAACTTTAGAGCTTTGACCAGGGAAGTCTGCATATATTTGCTTACATATAATATATTTTATGTTTACATATTCATATGTATAGCTTTGCTATATGACTGTTTATGATCAGTACAATGTTAACCTAAGTGGTTTGAGCATAATTCTAGGACATATTTTATTTTCTTTTGATAAAGAACAAATGAACAGGTTTCAGCTTCTACAGAGTGACTCCAGAAAACTCTTAAAGTAGACCTGAACAGTTTAAGAAATCTGTATTCCAACCTTGTTCAGCTAATTTTTTGCCCTATTATATCTAAATATAGCTGATTTACCTACCTTTGAGTATGTGAGCATGACAATATTTGTTTAATTTATCACTGAGAACTTGAATGTACATTGTTGGTTGTGATTTTTATTGTTAAATAACAAAAGTGAATTCTTCACCTTTCTTTTTCTTTCTTGCTTGTTCTCCCTACTTGAGTCTATTGTTAACTTTCACCTTTATTCATCCTTTAGATATGCTATCATTAAGCAGCATCCCTAGAGAATCCTTTAAGTCTAGACTCAGTTCTTTCCATGGCTATTGTATAGAAGCAACAACGCTTGTCCTTGAAGAAAAGGATTAATTACTCTAACCATGAAATCAATGTGTTTTTGCCTTTGCTTTTTGGTTCAATGGTAGAAGGAACCCAAATGGTCATATTCTCAATATCTACATCAGTGAAAGCATTGCTTTGTCTTGTTAAGCATGAATTTCCTTAATTGGGCTTCAACAAATATCAGCGCTCCTTCTGAGTTCCTGGGAGTGAAGGTAGGCCTTTGTTTGATTTCTGGCTGGTAGAAATGTCTGGAAATGTGCCAGAGCTTACTTGTGGCACTTAAAAGATGATATATTTTCTTCCATACTTTTTTCCCCCAGTGGTTCAGCTCTAGACACAAGTGTGATGAAAGAAAATGAATGTATCTAGTCCACCAACCACAAAGTGAAAGGAGGGAATCTTGTAAGCTATGTTATCAACAAGTTGACCTTTGCAGTGTTTTGTTTCAAAGGTGGTAGATATTACTTGTTAACTGCTTAAGACTGATAGAATGATAACTAAATTTAAGTTTTCCGAGTTTAGAATTTTAGGAAGCAAAATATTACTGGCTGGATTAAATGCCAGAGCAATACTGATTTACATTCTTTAATTCAGACAAATACAGTCTAGCTACAACAGAGAGAACACCATATGCTGGTTACTCAGTCAGACATATTCAGAATAGCACCTGAACCTACAGTATGTTTTTTTCCCCACAGTAACAGTCTTCCATATCTATTTCAATACCTGGGAAGTGGTGGAAATGTTAGGACACATATGTTGTATGGTGTGAGAACATTGCTCCATTAATTTTGTTTTAAAGTTAGGGGTGTTCTTTTTTTTTGGAGCAGAAACAGATGTTTGTTTTTGGTGTATAAAACTGTAATTAGGGGGCCTGGAGTTTGGCCTAGTGGTAGAGTGCTTGCCTAGCATGCACGAAGACCCGGGTTTGATTCCTTGGTACCACATACTTAGAAAAAGCCAGAAGTGGTGGCTGAGGTTCAAGTGGTAGAGTTCTAGCCTTGAGAAAAATCCAAGGACAGTCCTCTAGCCCTGAGCTTAAGCCCAGGACTGGCAAAAAACAAAAACAAGACAAAACTGTAATTATTAAATAAGTCTGTAGATGCAGGTGCTACAAAGAACTTTGAAAGAGAAAAGGCAAATCCATATCTAAAATTAGGCTTTTCCTAAGGGGGAAAGGAAATTCTCTCCATAGCTGAATGGTTCTGATTGTTATCTTGCCTATTAAGTTTGGATTTAGTTCCAATATATATTAAAGGAATGGGAGATAATCTACAGTGAATAATGGTTACACAAATGTTATTAATCAATGGCTCTTAGTTGAGATGAATGGCTTACAAGCTTAATCATATAAGTTTATTTAATAATTATACTAAGAAAACAAGATCATTGAGATCATATGCTTGGTATATGTTACTGATGGAATATGAAAGGAATATTTTAGTTGCTCATCAGATCTATCTCACTGCCTGCTAAAGCACGCAGATTACTGTGACAGATTTTCTTTCCTAAAGATGATTGTGACAACATCTGCAATCACTCATGCTCTCATTCAATGTGATATTGTCATCTTCCTATCAAAGAATTAGACACCATTTATATAATCCATTGAAATAGGATAATTCTATCCATGACAACTTATGGTAGAGATGACACCATGCCATTCCTGTGTAACTTCAAAATGAACAGGAAGATTCTTCCTGATCTGTGGAATGTATTTTTGGGTTTTGTTTTTGTTTGTTTTCCCTAGTATGATGTGGGCAGTTATAATTTTGAGCTCTAAGCATGTTTTTCTATATTGGGCCCTGATGCTTAATTTGTAAAAATCATCTTTCTTTCTGTGGGCTATTTATCTAGCTTGCTAGGTCCTTAGCCATGCAGAAATATTAAACTTTCATGCAATCAAATTTACATGGTCTTTTTTTTATTTGATGTGATTCTAGTTCTTTAGTTAGGAAGTTTTGACCTGTGCCTAGGAGCCTTAGTGTTCCCCTTACCCCTCCTTGGAATATGATCATTGTTTCTGGAATTACACAGTAAGACCATACCTAGGAGGCTATTCTAAGGACCACGAAGAGGCAATAAATATGTACTTATGATCATATATAATAATATTCACCGAGATGAAGTCTAGGAAATAGAAACAAGATTTTTTTCTTTGTTACTGTTTTTTGTTGTCTTTTCCTTTTGTCCTGTTTGTTCATTTATCTGTCTTTTGGAGGGTATGTGGGGAAACAGAAAGGATGGGACAAAGAAAAAGTGCATCGTTTGTACTTACTAGACACTATGTGGAAAATGAGCTATACAACTTGCAGGTGGGAGTGGAGGGAGAATGAAGTCAGCAGGGGAAAAGGGGACATTGTTCAAAAAATGGACTCTAACTTTTGCAGCCCTAACACCTCTGAATATCATGTTTAAAATAGCAATAAAAATTATGAAAAAAACATTAGAGGAAAGAAGCCACAATGTAATTCATTCTGAGACATAAATAAACATATACAGCACAGCCTTAAATGTCAATGATTAGGTGTAGAATAATTGAAACCAGCAATGTCTTGAGTGAACTCACTCATATTTGCAGTGCTCAACATAGCAAAACAACCTACACTAATTACATTATGTGATATTTTAGTCATATTCCTAAGCATTCTACTTTTTAACTTCTTTACTTATAAACTAGGGATAATGGGCTATCTGGTTCCCACGTATCCCTGAGCATACATTGCATGAAAAATTCTAGACTGGTTTCTCAAAGTACTTCTAAAACATGACAGTAGATAAATGACAAATATATTGATATTTGTAGTTTTGGCTCTTAAAGCAAAGCATTTTAAAATGTCCACAGATTGTGGATTATCTATTCAGATGTGTTTTAGCCATCAGTAATGATGAAATTAGATACATTTTGAGGATATTTTCAGAATATAATTACATATTGTTGGTCCTAATTACAATATGTTACTCAATGCACACATAATTCTATTTTTATTGTATTTTATCATCAGGGTAATGTATACAGGGGTTACAGTTATATTTTTCAGGTAGTGGGTGCATTATTTCTCCAATCTTGATATCCCTGCTCATGCTTTTGTCCCCCTTTCCCTCCTGCACCCCCTCCCAATTTTGTTTTCCCCAATTCCCTTCCCTATTTCAAATAAACATATATACAATATACCCAGTAACAAAGTCAGATACAGTAATCACATGAAATTAACCATAAAGGGAAAAAAAGAGAAAAGAAATAACTTCAGAAAGTACATTAAGAACAACCACAAAGATAAAACTTGTTTCCATATCCTAGAGTTAATTTCATTTAGACATACTTCTTTAGTAATTTCTAAGAAGTAATTTCTGAAATTTCCTCTGAAAAACACTTAGAAAAGAAGAAATAATTTTCCCTGTTTTGGAACACAAAAAATGGTTAGCCCAATGCTTCTCTTGTTTTGAAACATTGTATTTTTAAAAAGTAGTTAAGAAGAAAAGACATGAGCACCCACATTCTTATATTAGTTAATCATATGAACTAACAACTGACCTGCAAAATTATGACTTGATTTCAATTTTTCATTTTATGGGTTAATTTATTTGTTATGGGAAGTAATTAAGGAGTAGATAAAAATTTGGTTTCTAATTTATATGTCTGCAAGTTGAGAGAGAAAGTATCAATATTTCATCATACTACAATAAAAAAGAATGTGATTTTCCTCCTTGCCAACTTTACATGTAATTAACTAATTGTATAAACAGGAAAATCAGATAATACAGATATGATGAATATCGTAAACAATGCATAATTGCAGAGATCAGCATTGCTTTGTCAAAAAAAAAAAACCTCCCAGGAAAGAAGAAAGGTTCATCTGAGTTAAGAAATGAACTATCTGAATAGCCTGAAGTGTTATGTAGAATAAAAGCAATTAGCTCAGGTTTTTTAAAACTCAGCTTTAGAAAATACTATTTCAGGGCAAAGAAATACAGTGCTTGTGATTTCAAAAACCACGAAGCAGAAGTCATTGGTGCTTTACAAATAATAATCATCTCACAATAAATACTTTCTTAATAAGAAGTATGCAAGATGTTCAAGCATCAAAATTTAACAATTTAAGTAAAGTCATAAAGCCTACAACTTATTAAAGTGCCTAGACAATATGATACAGAATTTAATAACTTCACAATTTGAAGCGATGGCATATTACCAGTAGGTTGTGGCTCCTCCTGAATAAAGCACTTTTTAACAGTTTGTATCATTTAATGCATAATTAGGAAGAAAAACACTTGCTCTTGATGTGTAGGGCTGGGTAGAAGCCATTTTATATGATGTGGTCTCCTAAAATATTTTTAATTGGAAGGATAGTTTATAAATTTAATATGTCTTCATCTCTGTTTCATAATTAACTTGAAAATGGGAGTCCATATGGCAGATGGGCAACATTTAATAAAAATAGCCTACTAGCATGCCAGAATCGATGATGTTATAGTGAAATGATTTGCACATTACATAATTCATGAATTTTATAGGAGACATAGGGTTAGTCATGAGAATAGTTTCGAGTTTAGATTCTAACCAAGAAACAGCACTATTGCAATAATGAATAATGCAGATAGCATCTACTCTCCATGAACAACAGAATAGACACAGTAAAAATTGAAAACATATCAGTAGGAGAAAAATTAAATGAGAAAAAGATCTAGGGTCTTAATGAAAAATATTAAAAGTATTTTTGTATAAGTTCTTGTTTAATTGAATTAGTTAAACAACATTGTGAATTTTCTACTTTCTAAAGCCCTTAGCACACCAAAGCTTATTTAAACAAAGCAATTGTTACTTTACTTCTCTTATTTATTTATTTATTTATTTGCCAGTCCTGCGCTTGACCTCAGGACCTGAGCACTGTCCTTGGACTTTTTCTCATGGCTAGAGCTCTACCACTTGAACCTCAGCACATTTCCAGCTTTTTTCTATATATGTGGTAACGAAGAATCGAACCCGGGTCTTCATGCATGCTAGGCAAGCACTCTACCAGTAGGTCGAACTCCTGGCCCGTACTTTACTTCTTTTAATTTAAGTTGATGAACTACTTTTTTTTTTCCTATCATGGGGATTGAACTCCAGGCCTGCGCGTTGTCCTTGAGCTCTTCAGGTCAAGGATACTAACCTATCCCAGGAGCTATAGCCCACTTCCCATTTTCTAGTGATTAATTGGACATAAGCGTCTCTGGTTCTTTAATGCCCAGGGTGACTTTGAACCTAATCCTCAGATTTTAGCCACCTGACTAGCTAGGATTACAGGAGAGAGCCACCTTGCTTGGCAAAATGAACTATTTTATCATGAAAATTTACATAGCACAAGATAGACAAGCAATCAACAGCATAAGATTATGTAATATAAACAAGTGCCCACGACTTTCTCAGATGGCTCCAACTCTTGACTTAGCATGGAATGTAAATTCCTTTGAGGTTATCAGATTCCATCAGTCTGTTCCCCAGAAGAATGGAAGTACACTAGCTTCTTTCAGCTTATTACTTACACTTAAATATTTTTATGGCTTCTTTTAGTGGAAAATCGAAACTAAAGGGCTTTCTCTTCTTTGAGCTCTTATGATCATCGCTCAGGCCAATAAAATGAAAATATTTCTCTGATCTCCATCTATGTATGTTTTATGAACGATATTTTTCTTATTTTTTCAAAGAAATTATAATTCATTTGATTAAGATGTAATTTGTAAAAGTAATTATTTTATGAAAACATTTCAAATTGCTGCATTAATTTATATTCAAAGCATGTGGGTAGGTTTTACATTTTACATACCTGAGAAAAGTATAAAATGCTGCCAGTGACTCACACCTGTAACATACTGGGGAGGCTGAGATTTAAAAGATAATGGTTAAAGTCAACCAGGGAAGAAATTTTTCTGACTCTTCTCTCTAATTACCCAACCAAAAGCTGGGCTGGAAGCTTTATAATGGCTACACAAAAAACTTTGGTAAGGACATGACATAATGTAAGAGCTCTATTAGTGGATGATACATGTACTTTATGATTCTTCTGTTATTTAAATCATAAGCCAATGACCATACTTATGAAAACTATATACTAGCTTCTAGCTAGAATGTTGGCTCCTCAAGCATTTGCATTTTTATCTTCCTTCCAAAGTCCTTCCTCCACAAGTACCAGGAAAATCTCTGTTCACAGATTGAAGAAACAAATTAATATATTTTGGTCAGATAAATGTATTGACATATTAATGTGAGTACAGGAGAGATAATTTGTAGGAACGGAATATGGATTAATAAATTTATAATTAATTCTACTAGATATTGCCAATTTTATTCCCAGTAGTTAGAAGCAATTGTATTTGAAACTGTATATATTTATGCAGTGTGTTTTTTTTCTTTGAAGAAGCTTCAGATATAGCCAAACATTCTCATGTTTCTTTATCTGGTAATTTTTTTTAATTATCATGAATTAGTTGTACTAAAAAATTGTCATTTACCAAAGTATTTCTTAAATTATAAGCAAGATACAAAATTTGATAATGTTGGCTGAACATATGTAATTCTATTCACCTTTTGGTTTTCTGGCAGGCTATCTTTATATCACATTTTATGAGTCAAATGTATGTTATTTTTTATTTGTATTTTATTGCAGGGGTTACATGTAGATGGGTTAAAGTTACATTCATCAGGTAGTGGGTACATTACTTCTTGAACATTGATACCCCTTCTCATGTTTTTCTCACACTGTCTCTTCCCCACCCACTTTCAATCAAATAAAAAATATATGGCTTCTTTTTTCATTTTATTTTCTATTTTATGTTTTATTGTAATTAATAAAAGGCTTACATTACATTCATCAGATAGAAGGTGCATTACTTAACAATCATTGCTACCCATTCTTATGTTTTTGTCCTCATTTTCTTCCCCTGCCCCCTCCCCTCATCTTGATTTCCCCCTTCCCTATTCTATTTCAAATAAACAAATAAACATATATACAATATTTCAGATAACAAGATAAGATACTGTAAAATATGAGATAACCAAGGGACAACAAACAAGATGAGAAATAACCTAAGTATATTTTTTAAATTTCAATACTGTTTACAGATGGGTTCAATTCTCTATTAAGATTATGTATATATGTTTTATTCTCCTACAGAATTTCAAGTAAGCAGTTTCATGCTTGTGAAACATGCTTATTGGTAATGTGCTGTTCACAAGAAATCTCTGAATTACTCACATTGGTTTAAATACATCAATATTAAAAACTTACTGTATGTGACTCAACTTATACCTCTTATGTATGACTCCATTACTAGTTAGTGATGGTACATCTATTAGGTTAAAAATACATTTGTATACATGGAGCTAATTCTTTTCCTTAATTATGAATCATATCTTTCAAGACTTCCTTCTGTACATTTACACTGTTATAAACCATATTGTTTTTTATTATCTTCAAACAAGTCAGTAATTTATTACCTCCAAATTAATTTTAAAATTTAGGTAAACTATTTCTTGCTTCTAATTGTGACCTTTTGAGCCAAACACCTTACAGTATTATGATTATACAAATGTGTATTTTCTTCAGTAGTAGTTTGAAGTGTTATTTAAATATTTACTGAAATCTCTAAATTGATTCTTAATTATGCTAATTGCATTTGTCTCCTAGGATCTGAGGGGATTAACTTCAGGAACCATGGAAATACTCAAATCCCTGGATACTTAAGTTTATTATGTAAAATGTTATAATGCTTTGGAGTGATTCAATTTTTTGAGCTGTTGATATATTTTAGATATGAGGCCTTTGTCCGTTGTTTGGTTGGTGAAGATCTTCTCCCACTCTGTAGGCTTCCTAATTAACTTACTAGCTATGTCCTTTGCCATACAAAAGCTCTGCAGTTTAATGTACTCCCACTTATACAGCCTTTCTCTGATTTGTTGTGATTCTTGGTCCTTATTAAGAAAGTTTTGACCTGTGCCAAGGAGGCCTACTGTATCTCCTATTACTTCCTGTAAAGTTTTCAGTGTGTCAGCTTTTACCTCCAGGTCTTTGATCCATTTGGAGTTAATTCTAGTGCAGGGTGACAAAGAAGGATCCAACTTTAGTTTTCTGCAGGTGCTTAACCAGTTCTGCCAGCACAACTTGTTGAAGAGGCTGTCTTTCTTCCATTCTATTTTTTGGCTCTCTTGTCAAAGATTAAGTGGCCATAGGTCTGTGGTTTAATATCTGGGTCCTCAGTTCTATTCCATTGGTCTTCAGGCCTGTTCTTGTGCCAGTACCAAGCTGTTTTGATAATTATAGCCCTGTAATAGAGTCTAAAGTTTGGAATTGAAATTCCTCCAGCGCTGTTCTTTCTGCTAAGAAGTGTTTTTGCTATACGGGGTCTTTTATTATTCCATATGAAATTTTGGATTGCCTCTTCTATTTCTTTAAAGAATGCCATTGGGATATGGATGGGTATTGCATTGAATTTGTAGATAGCCCTTGGCAAGATTGTCATTTTCACAATGTTGATTCTTCCAATCCAGGAGCATGGGAGGTTTTTCCATTTCTTTAGTTCTGCTTTAATTTCCTTTTTTAGGGTTTTAAAGTTTTCATCAAAAAGGTCCTTTACATTCTTAGTTAAGCTAATTCCTAGGTACTTTATTTTCTTTGAGGCTATTGTGAAAGGAGTTGCTTTCCTGACTATTGCCTTGTTCCTCTCACTGTTGGCATAAAGGAAGACAGTTGATTTTTGAGGGATAATTTTATAGCCTGCTACCCTTCCAAAGTTTTGAATCAGCTCAAGGAGCTTGGGAGTAGAGTCTATAGGATTCTTTAAATACAGAATCATGTCATCTGCAAAGAGGGGTAGTTTTACTTCCTCTTTCCCTACTTGGATCCCCTTTATGCTTGCTTCTTTCCTTATTGCACTGGCTAGGAATTCCAATACTATGTTAAAGAGGAAAGGAGAGAGTGGGCATCCTTGTCTCATTCCTGATTTTAGAGGGAATGGCTTTAGATTTTCACCATTACGTGTAATACTAGCAGTAGGTTTGTCATACACAGCCATTATTATACTGAGGAATGTTCCATGGATTCCTAGTTTCTCCAGAGCATTTAACATAAAGGGGTGTTGGATCTTGTCAAATGCCTTTTCCGCATCTATTAAGACAATCATGTGATTTTTGCCCTTGCTCCTGTTGATGTGTTGAATCATATTAATTGATTTGCGTATGTTGAGCCAGCTTTGCCTCCCTGTGATGAATCCTGTTTGATCATAGTGTATAATTTTTTTGATGTGTTGTTGTAGACGGTTACCCAGTATTTTGTTGAGAAGTTTTGTATCAATGTTCAAGAAATAAATAGGTCTATAGTTCTCTTTCTTTGCTGAATCTCTCTCTGGTTTGGGGATGAGGGTTATACTGGCTTCATAGAATGAGTTTGGTAAAGAGCCTTCATTTTCAATTTCGTTGAAGAGCTTCAGGAGTATTGGCGTGAGCTTTGCTTTGAAGACCTTATAGAATTCAGCTGTGAATTCAGCTGGCCGTGGGAAAACTAATCTCCAAAGTAACAACCATCCCATTAAAAAATGGGCCAAAGACTTAAAGAGAGTCTTCTCTGAAGAAGAAACAAAAATGGCCTATAGACACATGAAGAAATGCTCAACATCTCTGGTCATAAAAGAAATGCAAATCAAAATAACTCTAAGATTCCACCTCACTCCAGTTAGAATGGCCAGGATCAGGAAAATGAATAATAACAGATGATGGAGGGGATGTGGCCAGGAGGAATCACTACTAAACTGTTGGTGGGAGTGCAAACTCATTCAACCACTATGGAAACAGTATGGCAGTGCCTCAAAAGGCTAAACATAGAACTCCCCTATGACCCAGCAATTCCACTACTTGGCATTTACCCAACCATCCAGAAACTAGGGCGTACTAAATCCACTACCACAACAATGCTCATTGCAGCATTATTCACCATAGCAAAGATATGGAACCAACCTAGATGTCCCTCAGTTGATGAGTGGATCAACAAGATGTGGTATTTGTACACAATGGAATTCTATGCTACTGTTCAGAAAGAATGACATTGTCCCATTTGTTAGGAAATGGAAAGACTTAGAAAAAAATCATATTAAGTGAAGTAAGCCAGACTCAAAGGAACTTAGGCTCAATGGTTTCCCTCATTTGTCATAATCAGTAGAAACCTTGGGCTCTACTAGCAGAGATCTGCAATAGAGCAAAACCTTGATACATGAGGCCATACAATATGAAGCTAATTGAAAGGACCTCCAGGATATTGAAACTAAAGCCATATAATGAATGGCTTGTGTCCTTAATGTACTATGTTATCTCTCATCTCCTTTGCTGTCCCTTGGGTATCTCATATTGTTACAGTATCACTTTGTTATCTGATATATTGAATTTATTTGTATTTGGTTATTTGAAATTTGATATGGAAGGGGGGAAAACCAAGATGGGGGGGGTTGGAGGGGAGAGTAATGGGTACCAAGACATGTGAAGGCATCAATGTATGTGAATTAATGCATCTTCTATCTGGCAAATATCATGTAACCCTTTTATTAATTACAATAAAAATATTAAAAAATATTATAATGCCTATAACCTAGGAAATCTTCCTATGTTGCTAGTGTCTAGATTACTTATAATACATAATAAAATTTCAAATGTTATGCAGTAGTTGTTATATTACATTATTTAAGGAATAATGACACAAAATCAATACATGTATTGCAGATATGTATATATATATATTTGAAATATTTTATCTGCAGTTGAATCTGTGGAAGAATAACACATAGATAATGGTACATTAACAGAAATTTTAGCTTTTTCATTATTTTCAGTGCTATCTCCTATACATTTTTTTTCTAGAAATTTCTGCAGGAAGATAATTGATTTTTGTGTCTTGTATATTAACCATGCATACTAGTGTTTTAAAGCAGCTGTATCTTCAAGCTGGAAATTTATTTTATCATGAAGCAGGGAACTAGAAGCTAAAAAGAAATGTTTTATAAGATGAGGTAAATTCCAGGATGGTTTTAACTTGTGATGCTACAGCCCCAACTACTTGGATGCTTGGATTATAGGTGAGTGTCACCATGTTTCTTTGCATCTCCAAAGTGTTCCTGCCCGTCTTACAATGTAATATCCATTTTTGACTCAAGGCCCAGAAAATTTTAAGGTCCTCACTATTCTGAGATTGCTAAAAATTCAAGTCTAAAGTTTGTACTGCATTCCCTTTTGTCCCAGGTTCAGTGTGTGTGTGTGTGTGTGTGTGTGTGTGTGTGTGTGTGTGTGTGTGTGTGTGTATGCACCACTACTGGAGTTTGAACTCAGGATCTCATGAGATCCCTTAGCTTATTTCCTCAGGGATGGTTCTCTACCACTTGAGTTACACCTCCATTTCTATCAAGTTTTTTTTCTCCTCTTCTGTTTTATTTGTTTTGTATCATGTATGCATTTGCATTTGAGTTTCCTTTTTTTACTTTATATTTTTTTATTGTCAGAGTAATGTATAGAGGAGTTAGAGTTACATTCGCCAGATAGTAGGTGCATTATTTCTCATACATTGCTATTCCTTCTCATGATTTTATCCACATTTCCCTTCCCTGCAACCCTTCCCAATCATCTTGTTTTTCCCTTCCCTTTCCTATTTCAAATCAACAAATAAACATATATACAATATGCCAATTAACAAAGTTATATACACTGACAATATGAGATTAACCAAAGGGCAAAAAAAAGAGAAATAACATAGTACATTAAGAACAACAGTCACACAAGATAAAGCTCTTGTCTCAATATCCTAGAGATCCTTGCATTTAGTCTCATCTTATATGACCTTATGTACCTGGGTTTTGAGCTATTGTAATCAGATGATTACAAATGAAGGAAACTATTTAGCCTTATGTTCCTTTGGATTTGGCTTACTTCACTTAATATGATTTTTTACATGCATTTCCATTTCCTTACAAATGGAATAATGTCATTCTTTCTGATGGCAGCAAAGAATTATTGTGTATAAATATCACATCTTGTTGATCCAATCATCTACTGAGGAGTATCTGTGTTGGTTCCATATCTTCGCTATAAGTAGTCCTGCAGTGAACATCATGGTTTTAGTGGCTTTAGGATGTCCTTGTTTATGGATGACTGCATAAATGCCAAGTAGTGGAATAGCTGGAGAGCTATAGGGGAGCTCTATGTTTAGCCTCTTGATGAGCCACAATACTGCTTTCCATAGTAGCTGAACAACTTTACAATCCCACCAACAGTGTAGTAGTGATCCTTCCTGGCCACATTCCCTCCAGCATCTGTTGTTATTAGATTTCTTGAACATGGCCATTCTAACTGGAATGAAGTGGAATCTCAAAGTTGTTTTGATTTGCCTTTCTGTTATGGCCAGAGATATTGAAAATTTCTTCATGTGTCTATAGGCCATTCTTATTTATTCTTCAGAGAAGACTTTCTTTTAATGGGATGGTTGTTTCTTTGAAGATTTGTTTTGGAGAGATTAACTTTTTTAGCTGTTGATATATTTTAGATATGAGGCTTTGTTTGTTGTATGATAAGTGAAGATCTTTTCCCACTCTATGGGCTTTCTATTTAACTTGCTAGCTATGTCCTTTGCCATACAGAAAGTTTTCAGGGGATCTCCCTTTACTACAAACAAGGTCTTTGATTCATTTGGAATTAAAAGACCCCATATAACAAAAGCAATACGTAAAAGAAAGAACAGTGCTGAGGGATATCAATACCAAACTTTAGGCTATATTACCGAGCTATAGTAACGAAAACAGCTTGGTACTCACATAAGAATAGGTGTGAGGTCCAATGTTATAGAACTGAACACCCAGAAATCAATGAGTAGACCTATGACCATCTAATCTTTGATAAGGTAGCCAAAAAAATAGAATGGAAGAAAAACAGACTCCTCAACAAGGGGTGCTGGCATGAAGTAAACTAAAGTTGGGTCCTTTTATGTAACCCTGCACCAGGATAAATCCCAAACGATTTTCTGTTTTTACTTCCAATTCTTACTTTGAATTTGGCTAAATTCATGATGCAATAATTATATAACTTCCTCAATACTAGGCCATTGATTTATAAACTCAGTTTCTCATAAAGTAAGAAAGCATTGAAACAAAACAGCAATTTCTGTGGGAGAATGAGGTATCTATTAGTACAAGTTACAGGAGACTTTATTACTGAGTGAAAACTCATCTGGAAGGTTATTATTGTCCATAGTTCCATCAAAATTCTGATTTTCCTCATGTCTTGGGAAATAATTAGATCCTTGATATAAATTTCATTTAGGATCAAATGAACAGTTGGAGTGGTACATTCCTGTAATACCAGGTGAATGGGCTTTAACAGCAGATTCATCATCAGAGGCAATCCTCAGGCAAAAAAATTCAAAACCCCATCTGGAAAAAAAAAGATTATATTAGGGAAATGACGTAGTTGGTAGAGAAATTGCATTGCAAATGTAAGACATTAAATACAAAGTCCAGTATAACCAAAGAATAAACCGATAGGAGAGAGAGAGAGAGAGAGAGAGAGAGAGAGAGAGAGAGAGAGAGAGAGAGAGAGAGAGAGAGAGGGAGGGAGGGAGGGAGGGAGGGAGGGAGGGAGGAGAGAGAGAGGGAGGGAGGGAGGGAGGGAGGGAGGGAGGGAGAGGGAGGGAGGGAGGGAGAGAGAGAGACAGACAGAGAGACAGAGACAGAGAGAGACAGAGACAGAGAGACAGAGAGAGAGAAAGAGAAGAGAGGGGGGTTGACTTCAGTTAAGACACAAATTAAGGATAGAAAGTGGGGGTGGGAGAGATATAGTTAACAGAGGTAAATGCAATAATCTAAGTCCCAGGAATAAAGCTAGAGAAATTATATAATACATTTCCATACAAATGGGAAACCTGAACCATACAAGGAAAAGCAGATTACAAAAATCATTGAGTAATTTAATTGTATTAAAGAATCTACAATTCCAGTAAGCAAGGTTATCCATACAATTCATCACGATCATCTTTTCATGTTTCCTTCCAATTTCCTTCTGCCGAACTTCAGTTTTCACATTTCAATTTTACATAATGACAAAGCTGAGTTTTGCAACCTCTTTTGTCTTAGTTTTTTAAATGTTATGACAGCTAGAAGTAGATGTAGTAGGAAGAGAATTAAATAGCTCCCACTCCCCACCCCCAAAACAAATGCCTTTGTCTGGTCCTTTTGATATTTGTTATATGAAATTTAATTACATATCTCCTAATGTATCTGTCCTGATTCTGTGGAGCACTGGACTTGCTGGTGGAAGCCATGAGTTCTACCCTCCCTCCAACCATTACATACACACACACACACACACACACACACACACACACACACACACACTGAAGTCTCAGCAATTATACCATTTCCAGAATGTCATCTTATCTTCCTATTTATTTTTTATTTTTTGGCCAGTTCTGGGACTTGAACTCAGGGCCTGAGAACTGTACTTGGGCTTTCTAAAGGCTAGAGCTCTACCACTTGAGTCACATCATCACTTCCAGCTTTTTCTATGTATGTGGTACAGAGGAATCTAACCAAGGTCTTCTTGCATGATAGGCAACCATTCTATCACTAGGCCATGCTCCGGCCCTATTAATATGATTATTTTTATATTTTCCATTTATATTTCCTTCATTCTAGCACGATTGAAACTTCTAATATTATTATCTTTAGTGAATCTAAGTCAGAAAATGTTATATTTAATCTCCAAATTACTTGTCATTGTAGGACAGCTAAATAGGCCTCTGTCCATGTGTCTGGAGAAGAATTCAGGCAAGATTCAAATATATGTAAAGGTAATGGGGAAGTTTATTAGAAAAAGGCAAATGGAATAGAAAGAGAGCATACAGCTTAGACATGCCAATTATAGATAGCACTTCAGCCCATCTCAAACATCTTGTTCTGTTTCCTAGTTACAGAGGTTGACCTTAGTTGAAATGGAATTATAGTCATTGAAGACTGTTTACTAATTGGAGTTCTCTTTTCTGTTTCCTAAAGGCCATACCACAGAAGAATTACTATCTATTTTTATTTCCTTATTCCTTTACTTAACCAATTTATTAATTTTTTATAGTTGGAATATTGTGGACATCTTTATATTAATTTTATTCAGTGTTGTTTGAACTTCTTGTCTATAGTTGCAAATATTTTATTATCATTAAGTAGTTATACAGAAGAGTTTGGAGTCAATATGTCAGTTTTATGAGTATAATGCATCTTCAGCAATCTCAACTCTTCCCTCATTCTCCCTACATCTCTCCCAACCCCACCTGTTCTCTCAATTTTCCTACTTCCATTTTCATTGAATATTATGACTACATTCAACCACCTTTTTTGTCTCCATTTTTTAACCCCTTCCCTCATGCATACTAGTTATTTTTTAACCCCTTCCCTCATGCATACTAGTTCCTTCTAAATCTTCATTCTTTTTTTTTTTTTTTTGCCAGTCCTGGGCTTGAGCTCAGGGCCTGAGCACTGTCCTTGGACTTTCTCAAGGCTAGAGCTCTACCACTTGAGCCTCAGCACCACTTCTGGCTTTTTTCTATGTATGTGGTACCGAGGAATCGAACCCGGGTCTTCATGCATGCTAGGCAAGCACTTTAACCACTAGGCCAAACTCCCGGCCCCCTAAGTCTTCATTCTTTTGTAGCTCTAGGACCCATTTCCTTGTCAAGCAGATTTTACCTAATCAGTTTTTCCTCCTCTCTGCAAGTTGAATATTTCACAATCCCCTGCCTTCCCTGTCTCATTTTCTATTAACTTGTATCAATATTATTCAATTCTGTTCAGGACCATAAAGTGCCCATAGATTCTATGTCTCACACAGCATATGCTTTCTGTTCCAAATTAATTTCTGAACATCTTTCCAGAAAAGCCGCCACAGGGATCTACCTTGTTCTATGCATGCAAAGTGACAACAGTTCAGGCAAAACATTAAAATGTAATGAAAATGACAGGCAATTCTATTTAAAAAAGACTATGTCAGCAAAAGGCATGTCATGCATGGCATGACATGACAAAAGCATCATAATTAAACAGAGGAGGAATTAGAGGCAAGTTTAAAAGGGTTCATAGCATGAGTCCTAGTTACAGGTACATTTTCCTTGGTTAATTAGATCGGTTCTGGACATCACTGATTTTAGGGTTATTATTACTGTCTTCTCTTGAGAGGTACAATTGACAGCTCAGGAGATGATTCCTCTGGCAGTCTCATCCATATGGGTAATTTTCCTCATTTTGGAGTGGATTGTTGTCCTTTAGGGATGCTAATAGCCTCCTGTCATAAAGAAGTAATCAACCAGTCATGTTTTGCTTGGAACCCAAGGAAATTGCAAAGTGACTTGGAGTAAGAAGTTCAGAGCAAAAGCAAATAAAAAATGTAAGCAGAGATACCAAGTTCTCCAGCTTTTAGTTGTTTGTGAGAGCAAAATCAGTTTATTTTTGAGAGCAAAAGCAGGTGGTCTCCAGGGTAAGAGTGCCAATTATGTTTAACCTAGTATAAATTTTTATTAAAATGTAAGGGGCTTAGAGTATAAAATCCCATTCCAGGACTGGCCTTTAGGAGATAATTTGTTTCTCATGATTGGAGAAAGCTAACAAAATTATATTTGAATTCTAGGCCTTGGTTTACTGGCCTGGATAAGGACCTTGCAGATCTTTTTATGAACTGATCCTCAACTCACTTTAGAGCAAAAGGAAAACTTTCATTATCTTTATGAAGTTAGGATACATTATAACAAATACACACACACACACACACACACACACACACACACACACCTTAAGGCATTCTATGATATTTATCTTGATAGGTCATGTAAGGCTGGTTCAACAAAAGATAAATTATGGTTAGAAAATTTAATTGTGATATTTTCTCTCGAGACCTTGTGACCTCATTCTATAAGTTTTCTTTGTATTTCCTCATTACACATAGTAATTACCATCTAACAGCAGTACTGGGTATTTTTAAAAATTTCTACGTTGTCTAAACATTTTGGAAAATAAAGACGTACTATCTATATGACAACACTCTCTAGATAGCTAAAGCGCTAAAATTGCTACATTGAACTACAGCATAGAGAGATATGGATGCTACTTAGATAATACAGTTTTTTCATGAGGAAGTTATACAGTAGGAGAGTAGGGAAAGTGATACAGGGGTTCCATATTTCTATTTAATATTTTTATGGTAATTAATAGAAGGGTTACATTATATTATCCAGATATAAGGTGCATTACTTCACAATCATTGTTACCCTTTCTCATGTTTTTGTCCCCATTTCCCTCCCCCCACCCTATCCCCCTCTCATCTTGAGGGTGTTCCATATTTCTAGTCTAGCTTTCTTATAGACTCTCTAAAATCTTTAGTATGACAGAAATTCCTTATGTTGCACTCCTTTGTTTCTCCAACTGTTCTTCAATCCTACTTTTCCCATCAATTTTTGAATACTGATTCCAATATTCTTCCAGTTCCTAAACATTTCCTACCCCTCATTGCCCTAGAGACCAGGGATAAAGAAAATTTTCTTCTGCCTTCTTGAAATGAATTTCACGATATTTGTCCTTGCTTTGCGACTGATTTCATATATTGCTTTTCCTCTACAATTTTACAAAATTCTGATCTATTTTGTACTTGTACATTATTCTATCAGCAATCTGTTTTTTTTTTACTAATAATGGATAGTATCCCAATTGATTGTCATGACACATTGATTTAGTTGTTCAAAAATTAAAAAATGTGTTCTTTCAGTTTTCACATTATTAATACAATTTCTAAGAATTTTATGCATTCTTTTATTATTATTATTTTTCATATATTTTCTATTGTAATTAATAGAAGGGTTACATGATATTTGCCTGATAGATGGTGCATTAATTCCCATACATTGATACCCTTTCAGATGTCTTGGTCCCCATTTCCCTCCCCCCACCCCCACCCCTCATCTTGTTTTCCCCCCTTCCTATACAATTTCAAATAACCAAATACAAATATATACGATATATCAGGTAACAAAATGAGATACTGTAACAATATGAGATAGCCAAGGGACAGCAAAAGAGATGAGAGATAACATAGTACCTTAAGAACAACAATCATTCATTATATGGCTTTTGTTTCTATATCCTAGAGATCCTTTCATTTAGTGTCATACTACATGGCCTTTTGTATCAAGGTTTTGCTCTATTGCAAATCTCTGCTAGGAGAGCCCAAGGTTTCTACTGATTATGACAAATGAGGAAAACCATTGAGCCTAAGTTCCTTTGAGTCTGGCTTACTTCACTTAATATGATTTTTTTCTAAGTCTTTCCATTTTCTGACAAATGGGGCAATGTCATTTTTTCTGACAGCAGCATAGAATTCCATTGTGTACAAATACCACATCTTGTTGATCCACTCATCAACTGAGGGACATCTAGGTTGGTTCCATATCTTTGCTATGGTAAATAGTGCTGCAATGAACATTGTTGTGCTGGTGGATTTAGTATGTCCTTGTTTCTGGATAATTGGGTAAATGCCAAGTAGTGGAATTGCTGGGTCATAGGGGAGGTCTATGTTTAGTCTTTTTAGAAACTGCCATACTGCTTTCCATAGTGGTTGAACGCGTTTGCACTCCCACCAACAGTTATGCATTCTTTTTGTTGAAAGAATCTTATTATCTATATTGGGTTAAAATAATCTTGCTTGATATTATGCTACATGTATTTGGCTTCATGAAATTTTCCTAAGTTGTGGTATTTTCCACTTTTATCAAAAGTACATATGAGCCTTAGTTGGTGCTGTACATGTCTGTATTATACAAATTAACCTGATCCATAGCTATATATCTAGTCATTGCATAAAAATTTCTTAAGGGGTCGGGAGTTTGGCCTAGTGGTAGAGTGCTTGCCTAGCATGCACAAAGACCCGGTTCAATTCCTCGGTACCACATGCATAGAAAAAAACCAGAAATGGTGCTGAGGCTCAAGTGGTAGAGCTCTAACCCTGAGAAAATCCAAGGACAGTGCTCAGGCCCTGAGCTCAAGCCCACAACTGGCAAAAAAAAAATTCTTAAGGGAAGAAAAGTGATCTAATTTATTTAGCCTAACAGTAACAGACATATATAACAGGCACATGATAAGCATTAGTGAAGAATGAAATCAAATCTATATATTCAATTTATAGCAATGTGTGATGTTTTCAAATTCCAGAAAAGAAGGAGGAAGAGGAGGAGGAGGAGGAGGAGGAGGAGGAGGAGGAAGAGGAGGAGGAGGAGGAGGAGGAGGAGGAGGAGGAGGAGGAGGAGGAGAACAAGAAGAAGAAGAAGAAGAAGAAGAAGAAGAAGAAGAAGAAGAAGAAGAAGAAGAAGAAGAAGAAGAAGAAGGAGAAGAAGAAGAAGGAGAAGAAGAAGAAGGAGAAGAAGAAGGAGAAAAAGAGGAGGAGGACGAAGGAAAGAAAGAAAAAGGAAGGAGAAGAAAGAAAGAAAGAAAGAAAGAAAGAAAGAAAGAAAGAAGAAAGAAAGAAAGAAAGAAAGAAAGAAAGAAAGAAAGAAAGAAAGAAAGAAGAAAGAAAGAAAGAAATGAAAGAAAAGAAGAAGGAGGAGGCGTGGAGGATGCTGTATGGAGAGTATTGGGATTAATTTAAGAAGGATGAATATTAGACAGTAATTAAGTTGGGGGATTAGTCTGATGAATGTATTTTACCTGCATATATGGACACCTGAAAAAGAAACCTCTGTACAAATAACAGATGCTAACAAAAACGTGGGATTTGTAAGAAGGAACGTTGAGAGGAATGAGCACAGGAAGGGAATGTGTGATGGAGGGAAATTGGTAGTTGAGAGAGACAGGTGGGGGAGGGGAAAGCCTGAGGAGGGCCATGGGTGGGAGAGGAGAGGGATAGGGGAATGGTGGGGAGGGGGAGGGGGGTTGTGGAGGGGGAATGGATAGTAGAGGGAGGGGATAAGGGAGGGAGCTGGATAAGTGGTGGAAGGTGGTGGTGGTGGAGGGGCAGGTGGCAAGGAGATAGATAGGGGAGTGGACAGCTGTTGAAAGTGATAGAGAAACAGAACACTGAGAATTTTGGAGAGTGAAACTTTTCTGTATGGTATTACATCATCTCAGCCTATATTTCCTTAAAGCAGCATAATGCACAGCACCACTGGGGCCCTTGATCTGAGGGAGAAAGTTTGGAGCGAAATGTGCTGGTGTGGGCTTAATTTACCAAATAGGACATTCGATGCCATTGACGGCAAGTATGGTTGCTGGGTGGGTGGATCATATATAAGAAATCTCTATATTTTTTGTTTCATTTTTCTATGACCCAAAAATGGAAATCAAAAGAATTAACCATAATTTTTAATATGCTAGAAAAAAGCCATAATTCTGTGTGTTCAATATTTTACATTGCTCATAAATGAAAATAAGAGGTCACATATTGCCTGGATCCAATTAACAAACCTAGCAAGGTTTTGCTATCCCAGAATAAGCAATTGGCAGTATCTGGATACAGCATAATCTATGCTACATGCTTATGGTCTTGTTTTCCTTTGGCTATGTAATTCCAATCACGAAGTTAAACACAGTCAACAATAACTATTTGAGTTTAAAGTCTGTAATGTGTTTGTGAGTATTTAGACAATACATTTAATAAGTGTGTCTCTCAGCAAGAACTTCGTAATGCTTGTGAAATGTCTTTTAGGAGGGTAAATTTTACAATGGACAATAATAAATTGATGGAACCATAACAAATTACAAAGGACACTCATAAAAAAATTCACTAATTGAAGTCCATCTACCTTAAACTAGTATGGAAGATGTATGCAGCACAGCCAAACTGTAATCTTGCAATTGTCACTCCCTTGAAAGCCTTTGTAGTTAAAATGCCTTTTTCTACAAACCCGTGTTTCTTAGGGGAAAAAGAGCAAATGTTTATTGAAGAGAATTGTGTTTTACATGATGTTTTTTTATACCCATGGCAACATGGAACAATGTGAGAAGTGACTGACTGAATAAAAATGGCCATGATTATCTGCTTAGTCACAGGACAGAAAAAGAATTAGACATTATAACAAATGTGCTTGAAGAGATGAAACACTCTAAGAATGCTTAAATCATTAATAATGCTATCAGGAGCTACTTTATTAAGTGTGTGGCGTGACACTGGCATTACTCACACTATTTCTTTTAGTGCCATGAGATCTTTAACATCTGCCTAGAGAATAAATGATCATCAATTTACTGACACACATAAAGGCCAATTCTTGAAAGAATGCAGACCAGATTTTTTTTCCATTCCCTTTGCTCTGAAATTACAAGTAGACATGATTTCATGGCTTTCTTTTCAGCTTCAAACTAGGAAAACTAGACCCAAAACAATGCCACTATTCTTTGCAATTTTACGCAAGCTTCTATTTGTATGTGGATGTGTTTTTGAGATGAGAACTGTTATGATTATTTTACATCACTAGCATAAAAGTTTTTCAATAATCTAAATTAATATGTGATAAAATGATGACATGCTTTTGACAAAATAAGATTGTTTATTTGCCAGTTCTGGGGCTTAAACTCAGGGTGTAGGCATTGCCTTTGGGCCTTCTCAAGGCAAACACTTTTCCACTTGAGCCATGGCACCCATGCCAACGTTTTATGTGTATATGGTACTAAGGAATCAAACCCTGGGCTTTGTGTATGATAGGCAAGCATTCTACCACTAGGCAATGATCCAGCCTCACCAGACAAAAACTAAGTCTTATAAGTACATATACAGAGGAAGTACTATTTAACAAACCAGTTTAAGAGTACAATTCTAGAACATTGTTGATGCATTATATTCATAAGCTATGTATCAGTTGTTAGGAATGTCTTGTCCCTTTCTCACATTTCTTTAAATGCTGATCTTTTGAACTTTTCCATCAAAACAAAAATTCCAGTTCTGCTATGGCCATATTATTCTTTTGGGGGGATATTATTTTATAAGTGAACTAAATTATATGCATTTTTTGAATACAAGATGCCAAATCTGTTACTTTTACTTGAATCAAGAAATCAATAATAAAATGAGGAATTAATAAGTATTATGTTAAAGATTTCTTCATAAATGTAATTGCTAAAAATAAGAATCCTTCCAGAAAAAAATACACTATCAAGTACCATTCTAAACTGTGCTTTGATAATTTGTAGATTTCCAATCATTGGAACGTTCATTAGGGAATATTTTTGTGAATTAAAAAACATTAGGCTAATATAATGAATGATTGTTGTCCTTAATGTACTATGTTGTCTCTCATCTCCTTTGCTGTCCCTTGGTTATCTCATATTGGTATAGTATCTCACTTTGTTTTCTGGTATATTGAATTTATTTGTATTTGGATATTTGAAATTTGATAGGGAAGGGTGGAAAACCAAGACGGGTGGGGAGTGTGGGGGGGAGGGAAATGGGTACCAAGACATGTGAAAGGGTATCAATGTATGTGAATTAATGCACCTTCTATCTGGCAAATATCATGTAACCCTTTTACTAATTACAATAAAAAAATTTTAAAAAAACAAAAAAACATTAGGCTAAAACTGTGAATCAGAAGCCATGTTCAGAGACAATGATTCTGATCCTATTTGAAAGGAGCAAAAATGAGAAATGATTGAAGATCTGTATCGGTTGTACATGGATGTATTCATTTTAACTGTTTTATAGCATTTAAAATGAGAAAAAAGAAAACAAAATCACAAACTAGGAAGGAAGAGTGATGTCATAATGCTAGACTGAAATGACATGCACAGTGACATCTATTCTCAATAAGTTCCCTTAAGCAGATTTGGTTGATAGAAATAAAATTATTATTTTTAATCTCACATAAAGATGAAGATAATAAGAATAATGATAATAAAATAATAATGATAGACTAAGGTAGCCCTAAGTCTATGGGAAGACTGGCACCCCTCATTATGTTGCTGTGCATTCTGTAGATCCCAGATTGTGATCCATTGTCAGAAGTTCAATTATGTGCACATTACAGCTAATGTCAAGGAGGAAAGATTGACACTGAAATGACCTCTTCTTTGACAGAATGCCTCAAAAATATTTCCAGACACTTATGATTAAATCCCATTGGCTGGAAGAGTGCGTTGTTCACTTTTAAATACAAAGAGAGATCGAGGAATGCCTTTATTCGAGGTTGTTATGAGTATAGCTAAAAATAAGGAATTTACTTACCGAGGAATGCCTTTATTCGAGGTTGTTATGAGTATAGCTAAAAATAAGGAATTTACTTACTATGGAAGAAAGGAAGAAGTTACAGTGAGGAATATCTCCCAGATATAGTTTGAAAAATAACCAGGAGATTTTAGGAGACATATTTTACAAAAAGATTTTGTAAAATGATGAAAAAAGAATAATATATGTAAATGGAGTAATGGTTATAAATGAGGTATATCGCCATCAAGGCTGACATTTGGGTATGGAAGAAAACCATATTACTAGAAAATTTTCTTTTAGAAAGAAGAAGAGAGACACTTTTCTAAAGAAGCAGTGGGGTTATTTCTAAGAGATTCAGTTGGTAACTTAGTATTGAAGAAGATCTCAGAAATACCTCCTGCAGGTAGACTGATGAACCTTGAATGGAAGAAAATGAATGATAGCAAGATTCTATTGGTAACCAGTACCTTCTCAGTTTGGTGGCTACAAAAATCAGACACTGTAAGTAAAATAGTCCAGGTGGTAAATGGAAAATGTTTGAAATACAGGTACAAGGATTGAGTTAAGTCTCTTTCTAAATGAAATCAAATAATGGGGCATGTTTGTGAATATCTCAGGCTCCACTGGGTAAGAATTGTTTCATCTAGCCAAGAAGGAAACTCCCTTGTCCATTACCAAAGCACTTTATTGAAGATTTTAGATGATAGCAGTTGCCTGAAGTTTGTACAACTTTAAAGAAATTAGCTCACTTATTAGTCATGGTAAAAACATACACACAAGGTTTATTTTATTAAGCTGCAATTGGCTTCATGCCAGAACGTTATTGCTTAATTGTAGATTTCTCAAAAATATTGTTCTCTCCTGTAAAATACTGCTCTCAGAGACAGATTTTTTACCTGGTTTTGGAATATAATGTTAGCTTCCCAAGCAGAAAGCTAGTTACATGAAGTGCTGAAAATTCACCACTTGCTTTTTCAGTGAAACTATAAATAACATCTATATTGTGCCTTGGGAAAACAAATATAGGCTCAAAACTATTAAAAGTTATTTTTCCCTTGAACTGCTGTGTAAGTCTCCTATAGGCTAAATCTCATAACTTATGTTTTATCCTTAGCAGATAGAGAGCAAGATAATGAGTTTGTCTGAATATATATCCATTCCAAATATATCAACATGTATGTTTGGTGGTAGGGACAGGAAACTAGGCTAGAAAAAATGTAGAGATTATGAGATTGGATGAAATTTTTAAGTGGTGAGTTAAAGATCCAGCTTATAAACAGTACACTCACAATTTGTATTCTGACTGGATATTCTCTAATTATTTATGAACTGAGGATTTTGATTTATTGCAAGGTGTGCTGTTCTGCAGGTTTTGAAAAATATGCCCTTTATAAAGTGTCTCTCAGACATAGTAAAAGTATTGTTTAAATAAAATGACATATTTCATTTTATAATTGGTCAAAACTGCTGAGAAATAGCTGCTCCAGTTTGAGAAGTACCAGAATAAATAAATTGCATCTTGCTCTTCAAAATCAAGTTATCATAAAAAGACATCTCTTGGATTCAAGGTTGCCATTATTTTTCTCTTTAAGAAAATAAACTCAGGAAGAGAGCATGTGCAAAGAGTGGAAAGAAAGTAAAGGGAAACCAATTTTAATGACAAACTTCTAGGAACATGGATAGTTTGTGTTAATTATAATTCCCTTATTCACTCTCACTTTTATCCAATGAATCAACTAAAAAGGGACCCTTTGAATTCCAGCATTATCTTTTAATTAAAAATAAAATTAAATTCACTCTAGGTATTTCTGCACCAAATATCATGCCATCCAATCCAAACACCTTGTTCACTAAAAGGGCTGGGTGCAAAACTCTAGATTTTTAAAGGATTGTCCAAATAAACAAACAAAAGATGACAATCAGCACAGTGGTACATCAAATACTCACTAATGGATCTTTAGTGTGAATTTGGAGGAACTGACCTGAAAGAAGAATGCAGTTAGCTGTGTGGGGAAGACTTTAGGCTCTTAGCTCTTTCAAATTAACAGGAGGCTGTGAAAGAAAATAACCCAGACACCTTTAATTGGAGTGTCCTCCATGGTTTTGGAAGTGCCATTACCTTGTTATAAAAGAGTAATTACAATTTCTATTTTTTTCTTGCGATTCACGTTAGAAAGTGATAGACAATGATGTTCATTGCAGCAGCATTTACCATAGCAAAGGTATGGAACCAACCCAGATGTCCCACAGTTGATGAGTGGATCAACAAGATGTGGTATTTATAAACAATGGAATTCTATGCTGCTGTCAGAAAGAACAACATCACCCCATTTGTAAGGAAATAGAAAGACTTAGAAAAGATCATATTAAGTGAAGTAAGCCAGACTCAAAGGAACATAGGCTCCATGGTTTCCCTCATTTGTCATAATCAGTAGAAACCTTGGACTTTCCTAGCAGAGATTTACAATAGAACAAAATCTAGAGACATTAGGCTAAATAGTACGGCACTAAATGTAAGGACCTTCAGGATATGGAAACAAAAGCCATACAATTAGTGACTGTTGTCATTAATGTACTATGTTATCGCTCATCTCTTTTGCCATCCCTTGGTTATCTCATATTGTATCAATTTTTCACCTTGTTATCTGATATATTTTATATGTGCCTAATTGGTTATTTGAAATTGGATAGGGAAGGGAGGAATCAAGAAAAGGGGGGGAGGCGGGGAGGGAAATGGGGACCATGTCATGAGAAAGGGTATCAATGTTTGTGAAGTTATGCACCTTCTATCTGGTGAATATAATGTAACCCTTCTATTAATCACAATAAAAAATACTTTAAAAAAGAAAGTGATAGAGAAAATTGTGGTGAGCTATTAGATAGCCAGCAAAGTTGAGATATGGCAATTGCTAAGCAAAAAAAAAAATGGGGAAAAATATCAGAGGAAGGATCTTTTCCCATTATTTGGAACTGTGAAGACAACAGTGTTTGACCACATTAGCTAATTAAAAATTAAATGCTTCACATGCTTCACATGTCTCACATTGATTTTTTCTTTGCATTTCTTCCTTTCTCATGGAGGCAGTTCAAGAAGTAATGTACCCACTACTTGACAAATGTAACTGTAATCCCTCTATACATCGCCCCTACAATAAAATTTGTTAAACATTTCAATATTTCCTCAGGGTCTTTACATAATTTTTTTTCATTGAACAAGACTCTCATAACTTCTATACTCTCTTTAGAAGCTCTATCTCTGATAGCCTTCTCCATTTCTTCTCTGATGACATTTTGTGCTCTTCTCTTTGTGTCTGAAAGCTAAATCTAATGTTTTTTAGTTATACCATTTCATAGCTACCGATATAGTCTCTCATCTCTTGGTTTAAAATACACATCGTATTATTTTTGGTGCTTGTAGTGGTCATTAACTAAGAGCCTGGGTACTGTAGCTAAAATTTGGCACTTTACCTACCATATGAACTACAGTTGTACTTCTGGGGTTTTTGTTAGTTAACAGTAGGTAAGAGTCCCCTGGATATTTCTGACCAGGCTGGAATGTCTTGCTGACCTTTCCTAAGAAGGTAGAGTTAGAAATGCAAGGATATATGTACTATTTATTACATATTTTACAGCTAATTATGCTCATTCACAATTAGATTCTCAACATTTTCAGTTTCATTATATTAATCTGTTAGCCCATAATTTATATCTTTTTGTTGACTTTTAAAATTCTAATTCTCAGAACCTTTGGCACTTATATTTTTTTGGAACTGAAAAAAAATAAATTTACCAAAGACTGCTTCAAATAACATAAAATAAATTGACAATCAAGAATTTTATCCGTCTAACACCAGTAACAATTTTTAAAGGATTTTTGGTTCAGATTAGAAATATTTAAATCTCCTCTAGGAAATAATTCTATATTCTTTCACAATCTTAAAATTAAAAGTTTTATAATTGAAAATTAAATTGCTTCTAAATTTTTAGTATTTGACTGATTGTTAGATTTATAAATGTGACTGTGTATCTTAGTTTCATTTGTTTGGAGGAAATGAATGCTTATATATTGTAATATTTGTCATAAATGTTTATATGTTTTGTTGTCTTACATATGCTGTAAAAATATGATAACATGTAGATAGAGCCAAATACAGTAACTTCTATGTTCAATGAAAAATGCAAACTGCTTAGTGTAATGTTTAACTAAGCCATGGAAAAATTTAAAAAATAAATATGCAAGTTTATTTTAGTTATATACTGATAACTCCACTGCATCATAAAGTAATTTATATACAAACTAACAATTAAGGAAATTAAATACTTTACTGGTAAACAGTTAAATTTCAAAACAACTATTACAATTTTTTATTTTCGTTGCAGAGACTATTTCTTCATCTGTTAAAGTACTTCAACCAAGATTATTTCTTGTCTTTTTAGTAATCTTTGGTATTATGTATTTCAGAAAGTCAATTTTTGTTTCATCAATGTACATATCAAACCAATAACATCATAAATTTTGCTATTATTTGGTCAAGTTTCTCAGTGCAACAAGTAAAGATAAACAATGAGGAAATTCAATGTATATACATCCTATTAGTGCTAGTTAGAGAGAGACTCAACTGGTAACATTTTACTAATTCACTTAAAACGTGTCCTCTTTCAAACTTAGCTTTTGTCAATTTTTAAAATTAAGCTTAATAAATTTTGTTAATTTAGGTTTAAAAGATTCACTTATGCCTTCTCACATATGGATGTGAAATGTCCGATATCTCATACCCAAATATTTATGTATAATATGAAATTCTTGTATAACACAGGCCACAAAAAAAAATCCCTGAAGGCATACCTAAATTCTAACAAAGGGTAGAAAAGCCTGTATTGTCTTTCTATTAAGTATCTGGACTGGACAAGTCATCCAGTGGTAGTCTTTATGAGCTGTAGATGCTAGTCAACCCAAAACTGGTGCAAAAGTTGACACTGTGATCTTATTTACTATCACATGCTCTACCTACATTGTATTTTGCTTTCATTCAAAACAATAAGTTGTTTGGAACAGGTAATAAACTTTATGAAGGTAATAAGATATTGATCTCAAAAATCATAATATAAAGTCATGCTATAAATTCTGCTAATATTATTTGATAATTTCTTGTTTCAAAGTGTGATTTGCTAAATAATCACTGTAGAAATTCCTTGTTAAATGTCAGTAAATTAGAAACTTTCCTTAATAAAAAAGAAAAACCTAGATAAGCTATACAATCTATATTTTATAGTTCCTCCATAGTATGGTCTTCCTAACTAAATAGATGCTCTCATTATTTCTATTTATTTGAGAAGAGAATTTAATGTTTACAATTAGTACAATTTCTGATTTGGCATAACAGTGTACATTTGCATTCCTTACTACTTGGAAAGAAAAACAGGAGGATTTCAGTTGAAGATCAATTGTGGCAAAATTAGCTCAAAAATTACCTAAACCATATACTACCATTGGGAGGATTAGACATATAGACCTCTTTCCTGGCAAGCTCAAGGTCCCAGAATCAAAAAAAGAAGCTAAACAATCCTGATCACCTTAACATTTTTGTTATAAAACACTAGAAATTAATGAAATACGTTCATATTCATAACCTTAATAATTTTGAAAATATACTGAACATTTCTAACAAAATAGTCCAGCTTTAATTGAAAAGGCATCTGACTTTTTTTCAAAACTTTTTTTTGAGAAAATGAAAATAAATTCAAAGCATTTATATTGCTCTTAAGGTCTAATGTTCTTAAGGTCTCATTTTGTGAATCAAGGAAGGTAACAATTTTAATCTAATACAGATGATTTTTGCCTGCCTATATTCTGGAATTAAGATTTCTTCCTTGGAAGTGATTGTTAATGGCAAACAGAGAAAATATTAAAAATTTTATTTGATTTCATTCCTTTTTAGTGAATATAATTCTCTTAAATCAGTTTTTTTGGACACAGGATCATGTCAGTCTATTATTTATATGAGCACAACTTTATGGTTATCTTATTTTTTCATGTATTTTTATGTAATTAATGGAATTGTTACATTATATTCAACAGATAGAAGGTGCATTACATACTTTGATACCCTTTCTCATGTCTTGGTCCTCATTTCCCTCTCCCACTGCCACCCCTCATCTTGTTTTCCTACCTTTCCTATCCAACTTCAAATAACCAAATATGCATAGATACAATATATCAGACAACCAGGTGAAATACTGTAACAATATGAGGTAACCAAAGACAGCAAAAGAAATGAAAGATAACACAGTATATTAAGGACAACAATCACTCATTATATGGATTTTGCTTCTATATCCTAGAAGTCCTTTCATTTAGCATCATACTGTATGGCCTTAGATATCTAGGTCTTCGTTTAGTCTTTTGACTGCTATTATGTTTATTTTTTAATAGGCTATTAATGATGAGATATATTTACATGTTTATTTGATAATATGTTCAAAAATTAAAGCTTAACTCAGTTTTAGATAAATAGTATCAGATTTTTTCAGAATATTTAATCACTTATTTATTTAATATGTAATAATAACAGAAGCTAGTAAAGAATAACATAATATATGTATTTACATGAGCTTACTTATAACCTACTTAAATCTGTAAAGAGTAAGGAGTATTTGTTTTTATTTCCATTTTGCTTTTAACTCAAGTTATTGATTAAAATGAAATCAAGAAATGAGAGTAATCTTTTTCATAATACACTTCCCAGAATAAGAAAGAAGATGAGAAAATTAGTCTTCATAACCCCAAGTAAAATTCAGAGAAGATTGATTTCATCTACAATTTTCAAAGGCAAGATTTTTCATAGAAGTTCAATTACAATATTGTCATTTTCTTGTATTGCATATTGTATTTACAAAATGAATATTATGAATATTTCAAATAAAACATAAGCTGTAATATAATTTACAAGCAACATTATATTTTACTTGCAAAACTGTCAGGCATTTTCACTATGGCTATGAAATATTCTGATGAATATCTTTGTATTATTTAAAGTTTATGGTAAAATGAATGATGTTTATTTTATTATATTTTACAATGAAGATGAATGAATATTAAACAATGTTATGCACAGGAGAATCAAAGCATGAAAAACTTTGTAAAAGTACATAATGTTGAGTACAGATAAAAATATGGGCTTTAAAGTACTTTTATTTCCTATCTGTCCGTTTATATTATTCAGAATAATTTTAAAAGCTGCCATAGGCCAGATGTAGTGTATTTTTCTAACAAAGCTGTAATTGTTTCTTTGTGCGAATGAAGAAAATAAGAGTAACACAAGGATGGAAGAATAATGACATTAACTTTTAATGTTTTTTTAAAGTCAACTACAAAAGCGTGTTCTCATTTTAGAAAATTATGTATATATATGTATATGTATAAAGCATATATATATATTTCCTTGGTAGCAAAATTTATGACCACCATAGAAAACTTGAAATTACAGAGTCCAGAAACAAAAGGGGCAAATGAGTCATGGACATGATCAATACAATCATTGAATAGAATAGTGGGGTTTCATATAGCTTTGTCAAATTCACATTACATTATCTGATTCATTTTAATCACATTACAATTGTATCATCTGATGAAGAATGCGATCAGAACAATTTTCTAGTGTAAAAATACCTCCAGCATTGCTCAGAGACAGAAATATCATCCACAGAAGGGGAAGTGACCTGAGAATCTGTTTATGCTGCGCATCCTATCATGATGTCTGCCCAAGTGAGCCTTGTATTTCTTGCCCTGCAAAGCTCCAAGTTTCCCTGAAACTTCATGTTCTACCCATGCAGATGTAAGGCCTAATCACTGGAGTACTGAGGGGCCTTCTCCATGACCTAGCCCCTAAGCCCAAGCTCATACCAGGTTAGAGTTTCAGACTGGGGCTCCCAGACTCCAGCTCCAACCTGGTCCCTAGACTCAGGATCCAGGCCAGAAAGGTTCCTGGTGCTCACAGATCCTGGATGTACTAAGTCCACTAATCTTCATTCCTGAAGATTAATTCCTGGAAAACAAATAAAAATACTACTATTTCCAGACTATATAAAAGAAGGAAAATATTCAATCAAACCTAGAAAAGAAATGGAAGATCATACAAATAAAATCATAATAAAAAATAAATCTCTGAACAGAACAAGAATGTTAATCTTCAGAAAAGAAGAGAATCCATGTAGCTGTGAAAATAGAAAGACAATTGTTAATTTCTCATATATGATTAACATTTCCCATAAGCTTGATCTTAAATGTTCTCACCACAAAGATAAATACCTGAAGTGATGAATAGGTTAACTAGTTTCATTTAGTCAGTTTGCAGTATATGTCCACATACTTTTACACATAGATATCAATCAAGACTTCACACTAAAAATATTTGTATAAATCATACTTTGTCAAAGTTGGCAGGAAATAAACTATGTAATCAAATTTGCAGAAGATATCATGGCAGAAATTAAGGAAAGGAAAGACAAGGACCCTGAGAAAATGAGGAATAAATGTAAGGTTGTCATAAGTTAGTCTTCACAGGATCTTAAAGCAGTGAAGGGGCAATAGGAAATAAACTGATTTCAATTAATAAGTGATTCTCTTTACTATAATAAACAAATCATAATAATGGAAATATTAAGAAGATTGTGCACTGATACTGGGGATACCTTTGATTTGCTCATACTCCCAGTACTGATGCAGGAAAAAGGTTTGTGAACATTACAGGCTTGATCTCATGGTAAGGAGAAGTATCATGAACCTTGATAAAATCTATAACATGAATTCTATTTAGTATTAAAAATGGGAAAATAGAAGAGAAGCTTGACAGAATGTTCTGCAAAACAATACCATTTTAAGGTATAATTCATATCTATCCAGACATCTTGACTTCTACTCTCTTCATTCCTTCAGAAAATATGTGAGTAAACAAGAAAAGCTACCTACAATTTTAGATTAGAAACACCAGATTCTATACTTCCCTTAGTTGGAAATATAAAACAATGGCATGTAGTCAATTGTATCTGATGAAAATAAAATCCCCACACCCAGAGTATAGTAATAACATGATAGCATTAATTCAAAAACCTAACCCCACCCAAAAGTGTTTTGAAGTAGGAATGCCCTCTCACTGCTGGAAAGGTATAAATTGTTTCAACCTTTCTGAAAAGTAATTTAACATTATATTTCAAAAACCTTTAAAATCTTCATACTGTTTAACCCGGCAATCCCACAAATATAATTTTTCTAAGCTGATGTGAGCAAAGATTTATGTACAAAGACTGCTCTTACTATGAGATTTGTTGAAAAAATAGGATATTGCCTTACATTCAATAATAGGGGAGCAGTTAAATATAATAGTAGGCATTGAATAGGGACATAAAAATGACATAAACTGATTTAAGACAGTTAAAAATAAATATAGTAACTAGCAAAGAGCAACCTATATGAGTACCAGCTCTAAATGGGATAATAAAAACTTTGGATGGACTTAGAAATGATGTTAGAATTCTGTGGCAGAGGAAACACAGGTTTATTAGAATAACTGTATTCTGGGTAGAAGCTTATAGAAATGAAACAGGAATTGTAGCTATGTGCCAGCTCTGTGAGATGCATTTTTCTGTTTGGATGATAAGAAGGACAACTACCTTAAAATTTGTAAATATAGATTACATGATTTAAATTTTTTTAATTTATTTTATTGTCTTTCAATAGATATACAGAAAGGTTTCAATTCTACATGTTAAAATGTAAGCACAATGTATCAATTGTGTCACCGTTTGTACCTTTCCCTCTCATCTATCCTAAGCCCTACCAATAGCATTGTGTTTCCTTGTTCAGTTATCATATATGGTATAACCAATATAATTTCTATACTTACATAAATGGAGCAGTTTTCCAAGTGATATAACTAAATATGGTGAACACGAGATGTCAGCTGTTTACTATATTACTAAACATCAGAGTGATGTCTGAGGTCAAGGGATGGATAACAGCAGCAGGTGCACCTTGGTAGCTAAAGAAATAAAAAGTGAAATGAAGAGCTTTGGTGAAGGAATAACTAAATCTAACCAAGTAATGGACACAGGGCTTCAAGATCGGTTTTTAAATGTATTTTCCCATCAGTATGTTATAGCCCCAAACAGAAAAGTATGAAATTGTATTTGTAACTCTCCGAGAGTCACATCTAACGCAGATTGGTTGTGATGTAAGGTGCATGTTGTTGACAAGTAATCAAATGATTTTTCTACTCTTTCAATCATGCAAAAGGTCAATCGGAGCCCTCCTTTTGAAATTCTCTAGCCAGGTACTAATAACTGAATGGTATATTAGTTTCTAAAGGAGAGGTTAGAGTTCATATATATAAAAGAAAAATGAAAGCAGAAAACCACATACTAAATCAAGAAAACCCATTCAAACCCATGAAAGGGATAGCAATAGGCTCTGAGTTCAAGCCCCAGGACTGGCAAAAGAAAAAAAAAGATATTAAAATGTAGATGAACTATAGCTGCATCAACAAGAATTTATGTCTCAACAACTGTATCCTTTTCATTGTCTCTATTATTTGAATGTCACTTTTGTTACACTTAATGTAGGTTCTTCAATATATTCTGCTCCAGCACTAGATACAGAGAGTGATTCAGGTGTTTTGAGAGTTGGGCACATAATTAGGGAGAATAGATAGGTAACAATTATTCTTTTATTCTGATTCAGCATGCATGAACTGAAACAGTCCAGTTCAAAACAACTTGGCCATTGTGTTATACGTGGCTGTTGAGCATTAAACTATCATGGCAGAACATTGAATAAAATGACAACAGGATGCATTCTAACAATCTCATTTAAATCTCTTCATAAATCCTTCCTTGTTGTTTGAATAACTCCATTAAAAAAATTGGAAATTGATTCAGTTTCATTTCTCTCTTTTTTTTTTTTGCCAGTCCTGGGCTTGAGCTCAGGGCCTGAGCACTGTCTTTGGACTTTCTCAAGGCTAGAGCTCTAACACTTGAGCCTCAGCACCACTTCTGACTTTTTTCTATGTATGTGGTACCGAGGAATCGAACCCGGGTCTTCATGCATGCTAGGCAAGCACTTTAACCACTAGGCCAAACTCCCGGCCACTCAGTTTCATTTCTCTACATTTTTAAGGAGTGAGAACTCATAGTGTGTTACAAAAATATTACTTTTATTCCATATTAGTCGAAAGTAATTCATTTAAAAGATATATCTTTTGTTAATACAGTTAAGAATCAAAAGAATGAATGTATGTAGGATGTAGATACATAGAATGTAGAACTTATGCAGAATGTAGGGATTTATAAAACATAGCAAAGACCACTTGACATAATATTTAGATAAAGATTCAAAACAATGCTCAGTTATGAAATAAATAATGTGCTATGTGTATATAACTGTATGTGAATGTAATCTATGCAATTTATCAAAAGTGTTAAAAAGTAAGGAATACAACAAATATAGTGGATATGATAATGGAATCTTTTAATGCATATAGACTAATTGGCAGGATTTTTTACTCCAATAGAAGCATTTACTTATGTTAACTTGTTTTGTTATTTGTAATCACATGCTAATGAAATAGTTCTTAATGCTTGCATTTGTACAACATGAAATTCACTGTGCAATTCCAAGTATATCATTTCTAACTTTGTAAGGATAAATTGTCATTTGCTTCTTTTACCCTATTATTCGAAGTATATGAAAGTCTTAACGTTGTTAAGATCCTAGAAAACATTAACATTTTATTAACTTCCCTTTCTTCTCCAACATGGCACTCATATAATATTCCAAAATAGTTAAATTTTCAAAATACACAGTGTAAATATATTTCCATGGATTATAAAGCTATTTTAAGTATCAATTTGGAATTCTGTAAAAATTGTGTTAAAATCTATCTGGCAAATATCATGTAACCCTTGTATTAATTACAATAAAAATATATGAAGAAAAAAATAAAATAAAATTCAATAGCTGGGAGCTTGGCCTAGTTGTAAGAGTGCTTGCCTAGCATGCACGAAGACCCAGGTTCGATTCCTCGGTATCACATACGTAGCAAAAAGCCAGAGGTAGTGCTGTGGCTCAAGTGGTAGAGTTCTAGCTTTGAGAAAGCCCAAGGACAGTGCTCAGGCCCTTAGTTCCATCCCCACAATTGGCAAAACAAAAAAAAAAGAGGGTTAAAGTTCAGATCAAACTAGTAGAATTTTGAAGTCATAATTATTTTACAGAAAAATAGAAATTATGGTCTGGGAAGTATTCATGTTTCTTCAGAGAAAGAAATTTCATAGAAAGAAATTCAAGATATTGATAGCACATTGAGGATTAATAATCTGAACTAGATAGTTGATAGTAGTGTGTTAAATTCCAGCTGAGCATCAAAAACTATTTAGGTTAGTAAAAACACTGAAGATTATGAGGAAATCCAGAAGGATCTAATTAAACTTGTGATTGGATAATGTGATGATATATTAAATTCAGGGCAAGTAAGTGCAAGGTAATGCATATTGGGAAGTGTAATTTAAGCTTTCTATGTACACTGATGGGTTGTGAATTAACTTAAACCTCTTAGGGAAAACATTTAGAAGTCATTATGGATATTTCAATGAGCAAGCTGCTAAATGTGCAAGAGCATTTAAAGTAGCTGATAGAGTACTTGTAAATATTAATTTGAGCATGTAAAATAATATGAAAACTATTACAAAGAAATTACTTTAATCAATGATATTCTTATAGTAGGCTGTTTATTTTAGGTTCTTCATCAGAAAACTTTAATGGATAATTGACAATGTGTTCAATTGTTAAATTAAATATGAACAAATGAATTGTGGATTAATTTTGGAATACAATAGCAGCAAGACTCAGGATTTAATAAGACCAAAATTATGGGCAGTTCAGCAAAAATCTTTGAACATTCTTTTTCAATGACTACTAAGATATGGGGATAAGATGACATTGTGAGAACTAAAATTTACATTTAAACAGAAGTATATTTAATGTGACTGAAAATCAATCTGTAATTCACTAGTGAAGTAAATCATTGAGGCAAATTGTTTGGCAAGATTCAAAAGGATGAGATATTTATGTAACTGTGAATAACTTTTGCAGCTACAATAGGTTCAGAGGCCTGATATTTAGCAAGGCTTATGCTACAGGATTTAAAGAAATTATCTAGGCCCACGTAAAATAATTGATTTTCCTATTTTGATAATGAAATATACAAAGGCCCAGAAACCAAATGCAACAACTAATTTTAATTAAGTTAATTTTATGTGATTGTATTTTTATAAAAATACAGTTATAATAACCACTAATTATAATATTTATAAAACTCTAACTAAAAATAATTAAATGAATATGAATCATAAGAACTTCTCAACATTATTGCCATGGATAATCAGTCAATAGATTCATATATAATACTTTACTCACAAAGAATAGGACACTAAAATTATAATGTAAAAAAATCTTTATTTCTTGCTTTTTTAATTAGGAATGCCACAAAATGAAGTATAAGCAGAAAACACAATAAGTTTAAAGTACAGTGATAAAATATGTACATAGTTGGGAGACATGAACAGACCATTTAACTATTCTGTAGATGGAATATTAGAGTATAGACAAAACTAAGATGAGAATTGACAGACAGATATGTTTAACAAGATACAGAAATGAATATTCAAACAAACAATATTTTACAAAAGTGCATATATCAACAAAGTGGGTTGTGAAAGTCAACAGTTTAATTTTTTTCTTATCAAACTTAATTTAGAAAGACCAGATTCATGTAAAACTGCTAAAATATTGGCCACATTTAGTATATTAAACTCTATATTTGTAAGCACACCTATTTTTGTACCTCCAAAAATAGTACAGATATTGTTTGGCTGAAAATAAGTGGTTTTATATGTCTAATTTTTAGATCTTTAAACTAATATTGTCCTGAGAGGCATTTTGGAGGTAACTACTGAGAGTTCACACACTTGCCAAAATTAAATATTCATTTGGTCACCAATTCTGAATTTAAAAACCAACTTCTCCAGTTTAGGGCACCCATATTTATAGCAAGGGTCACAAGTGTATCCTTTCATTGGACAGCTTTGAATTTCTTTTGTTCAATAGTTAACAGAGTATGTTCTCATTTGAAGCTGTCAAGTATGATATTCTCTTATACCAACAGGTAGGAAATTTCCTAATCCATCTTCGACTATTCACTTCATTTGAGTGTTGATGTCAATCACTTTCCCCAAATAGCTCTTCAATATGGTAGTATTATAAATACACATATATTCAAATAATGTTATTAGCCACTAAAATATTTAGTTATATCCATGACCTATGAATTAAAAAATGAATTATATGGTTCTTAAAAACTATAACTTTTATGATGATATTTCAATTAATGGTTTTATCACTGATTTTGCTTTATTCTCTATGATGTTCTCCAATACTTTTCCATATATTTGGAATCTCTTTGTACAAAACCAGGCCAAATCAACAGCCGAACATTAATGACATAATGAAAATGTGTTTCAGAAAAACAAGTGCAGAAAACACATTAAGCATAATTCTCTGGGGACTGAGAATTTTTATAGCTTGTCCAAGTTATTACAAATACACATATATTCAAATAATGTTATTAGCCACTAAAATATTTAGTTATATCCATGTCCTATGAATTAACAAATGAATTATATGGTTCTTTATTTACTTCTGGTTGTGCTTGAGTTTGCCATCTTCCAGGCTCAGTCTTCCATCTTCTGTGAATACTGGCATGTACTATCACTGACTCTCCATAATTTTGCCTTTTATTTTGTCTTTTCCACATTCCAAAAATAACCAATCATGAGCACTCCACTGATAAACATTTATGAATTCACCAATTAATAAGTTCAAAACAATTATTCATCTATCTTAATAATTTTGGAATTGACTACTCCCTTATACTTTTAATAATACTGTTTTCTTCACCTTTATAACATCATGCTATGTGAGCTACTTCTTTGAGTTGGTCATAGCTTATGGAAATTTGTGACTTATATCAATTCCTCTTCCCTTATGCATCTTTTCTCATCTCTCTCTCTCTGTCATTTTCCAATACAATGATTTCAAATGCTTAATGTGTACATTTCCATCTTAAACATAATTCAGACATCTGCCCTTGGAAATATCCACTTATTTGTATTAAATATAACTTGTTTTGAAAATAAGTTAGCCTAAATATTATTGGAAATACATATGATTACTTATCTATACTCATGCATCCTTGTGTATGCACACATATGTACATACATATAAACATATATACCCACGTATACACATACACACAAAACATATGGTCTCTTTGCAGTACAGCTAGTGAAGTCTATATAGAATTTGAACATTTCACTGTCTTTGTCTCAGACTCAAATGTAGTTACCATCATTTTCACACACACTCATGATGATGAATAAACTGATTTCAGTTCATAGTTCTTTTTTTAATTTTTTTATTGTAATTAGTAAAAGGGTTACATGATATTTGCCAGATAGAAGGTGCGTTAATTCACATACATTGATACCCTTTCACATGTCTTGGTACCCATTTCCCTCCCCCCCCCCACACCCCCCACCCGTCTTGGTTTTCCCCCCTTCCCTATCCAATTTCAAATATCCAAATACAAATAAATTCAATATATCAGATAACAAAGTGAGATACAATACCAATATGAGATAACCAAGGGACAGCAAAGGAGATGAGAGACAACATAGTACATTAAGGAAAACAATCATTCATTATATGGCTTTTGTTTCAATATCCTGGTGGTCCTTTCAATTAGCTTCACATTATATGGCCTTATGTATCAAGGTTTTGCTCTATTGCAAATCTCTGCTAGTAGGTTTCTACTGATTATGACGAATGAGGGAAACCATTGAGCCTAAGTTCCTTTGAGTCTGGCTTACTTCACTTAATATGATCTTTTCTAAGTCTTTCCATTTCCTAACAAATGGGGTGATGTCATTCTTTCTGACAGCAGCATAGAATTCCATTGTGTACAAATACCACAACTTGTTGATCCACTCATCAACTGAGGGACATCTAGGTTGGTTCCATATCTTTGCTATGGTGAATAGTGCTGCAATGAACATTGTTGTGCTAGTGGGTTTAGTATGTCCTTGTTTCTGGATGGTTGGGTAAATGCCAAGTAGTGGGATTGCTGGGTCATAGGGGAGTTCTATGTTTAGCCTTTTGAGGCACTGCCATACTGCTTTCCATAGTGGTTGAATGAGTTTGCACTCCCACCAACAGTGTAGTAGTGATCCCTCCTGGGCACATCCTCTCCAGCATCTGTTGTCATTCGTTTTCCTGATCCTGGTCATTCTAACTGGAGTGAGGTGGAATCTTAGAGTTATTTTGATTTGCATTTCTTTTATGACCAGAGATGTTGAGCATTTCTTCATGTGTCTATAGGCCATTTTTGTTTCTTCTTCAGAGAAGACTCTCTTTAAGTCTTTGGCCCATTTTTTAATGGGATGGTTGTTACTTTGGAGGTTAGTCTGGGAGTGATTCAATTTTTTGAGTTGTTGATATATTTTAGATATGAGGCCTTTGTCCGTTGATTTCATATGGAATAATAAAAGACCCCGTATAGCAAAAACACTTCTTAGCAGAAAGAACAGCGCTGGAGGAATTTCAATTCCAAACTTTAGACTCTATTATAGAGCTATAATTCTCAAAACAGCTTGGTACTGGCACAAGAACAGGCCTGAAGACCAATGGAATAGAACTGAGGACCCAGATATTAAACCACAGACCTATGGCCACCTAATCTTTGACAAGGGAGCCAAAAAAATAGAATGGAAGAAAGACAGTCTCTTCAACAAATTGTGCTGGCAGAACTGGTTAAGCACCTGCAGAAAACTAAAGTTGGATCCTTCTTTGTCACCTTGCACTAGAATTAACTCCAAATGGATCAAAGACCTGGAGGTAAAAGCTGACACACTGAAAACTTTACATGAAGGAATAGGAGATACACTAGGCCTCCTTGGCATAGGTCGAAACTTTCTTAATAAGGACCAAGAATCACAACAAATCAGAGAAAGGCTGGATAAGTGGAACTGCATTAAACTGCAGAGCTTTTGTATGGCAAAGGACATAGCTAGTAAACTAATCAGGAAGCCTACAGAGTGGGAGAAGATCTTCACCAACCAAACAACAGTTCATAGTTCTTTATAGTTTATATAGTACTAGAGCAGTATGAAAGTCAACTAAAACCATGATTTCTTGCCGCTTTTAGCATGAGATATGAACTATTTCCTATGGACTACAAAACTACACCAACAATAGACAATCTGCTCCATTGGAATTCTTGAGGCAAACTCTCTTGAATAAGTCATTAAATATGTTTCTCTGGCCTTTATGGCTTAATTGTCCTAAAGACTAAATTTTCCTTCATGAATTCAGTGGATATAACTTTAAAGATAAATTTTTGGAAATTCTAACCATTTCAAAGACAAGCAGCATAGTTCTGCACTAAATTCCCTGAACTAGAGCCTAAAAGTGAAATTTGAACCAATTCTGCACTAATGGAAATATATCATTTGCCACACACACACACACACACACAAACACACACACACATAGACACACACACACACGCGCGGGTGCGCACACACACACGTACACACACATCAAAATAAAAACTTTTAAATTTGTTAACTTTCTAGCTGTTCCTTTTAGCATCTGAATCAGTGATGCAATTCTATTGGTTTAAAGCCCCAAAGCAATCTCACTCTCAATCTCCACACTAAAAGTGAAAGCAATAGCAAATGGAGATAGGAACATTACAGGAGAGATTTCCTATAGCTGTGGCCTGCTGCCACTTGCTAGGACAATCGACATGCATGGGGGGTTAAGCTATATAAACTCACTTGAATTGAATCAGCTGTCTTAATGGGCCAGAAAATCAACTAGTCTGAGTGAAAAATTCACTCGAAATGGTTGACTGACACTAGTTGAAGAAGTAACTGAATTTGTGAAATCCTTAAAATGCCCCAAACTAGAAGTGGTGGAGGAATCCAAACACTGTCTTTTACAATTTCCATCTGAATGCCTTACATAGTCTCAACAATGCCCCAGGGCTTTGTCCAAAGAAAAATCCCAATTGTACATCTCTTAATTTCTAAAAATATTCTTAAAATTTTCAAAACTACCTGTTACTATGTGGCCCAATGACATATAGATCAATATTCTGAAACTTATGTTTTTTATCAAGAACGATGTACTAAATGACTGTATAGTTTTCTAATCATCTTCTCATATTGCAGCAAATTATATAGGTATAATCATTTTACTTGTATCCATATACATTATTACAAGACATTTTAAATTAGGCATTTTCCTAATTTTAAAAGGCCAAAGATTCAGTATGGTAAATGATTTTTGAGTGTCATTCAGGTGTTAAATGGCAACATCAATATTCAACTCAAAGCTAGTATCTTCTGCAAAGGTTGTATAAATCCTTATCCCTCTGAAATTCTATTAGAATTATCACAATTGTTTTTCATATCCCTATTCTTAGTCATTATTTTCTCCTTTCCTATAGGAGCTAAATAAAACTAGGATATAATACTTACATAGACAAATTGCATGAACTTATTAATTTATAACATAGCTGCTAGAAAAAGTACAATATGATACTCCAAATAATTCTAAGTCAAGATCATACTTGTAGTGCCACCAATAATACCTCATGAAAAGAAATGCAACTGATTTCTTAATATTATCTATTTATATATTGGAAAAATTCTAACACCTTCCAAAAACTTTTATTTTGTTGAAGCCTCAAAATGTGTTGCAGAGAATCAAGTTCTGTTGTGAATAAATTGTCCAGTCTGAAAATGTACAGTTGATTGTGGAAAAAATTAGTTATATATGGAGAATAGTTATGATATGAATTATAATTATTTATGTGTATGATACTGTGGTTTGAACTCAAGGCCTTGAGCTAGCTAAGGAAATAATATAATACTTGAACTGTCTCCAGCACATTTTGCTTTCCAGATAGGGTTTTGTGCTTTTTGTTTCAGGCCAAACTTGGTCTGTGATCCTCACACAAACACACACACACACACACACACACACACACACACACACACACCCCATAACTGACAAACATGCATTTGCCAGGACGTCTTTATTCAATCTGTGCCTCTGTATACTTGAGAATACAGGCCCAAAACACTATGCTCAACCACAACATGTAATTTTTTTATTTTTATATTTGCCAATCTTGGATTTTGAACTCAGAACCTGATCCGTGTCCATGGACTTTCTCAAAAGTAGAGCACTATCTCTTGAGCCACAGCACCACTTCCAGATTTTGTCTATGTATGTGGTACCAAGAAATCAAACCCAGACTTTGTGCATGCCAGACAAGTGCTCTCTACCACTAGGCCAAACTCCTGACCAAATAACATGTAATTCTTAACTCAGAAACTTATTTTTAATTCATATGAGAGTGTCATAAAATTGTTTATTTACTTGAATTCAGGGTATATTTGCTCAATTTCTCCATTCATGACTGGTACTCTACAACTTGAACAAATGCTCATTTTTTTTCATTTTGTAAGGTGTACATATATCAAGCCAGCACTTTGTTTACTAAAAGTATATCAGTTTTCAACATTTTAAGTCACTAAAGCTAGAAAAACTGTGTATTTATATTTACTATACCTTAAATCATTAAATATATCAAACCATAGTTCAAAGTCATAATTCGGAATGTTGATGACTCTCATTATATTAGTTTATAAAACTAAAATATTGTTATTAACTAGCATGTAAGAGGGAACTTTTAGTTCTACAACTAACTTAAGAAAATTTTCCTCCAGGGGAATAGATGAATGAAGGGATTAGGGGTGAGAGAATACAGGCAAGAATTCATCATATGTACCATACAATATAATAAATATAAGAGAAATATAGAGAAATTGTGGTCTGAAGGGATAAGATGTTGAAATGATGACATAGCTCAAGATGCATCATACACATAAAACTACCTTGTTTAATGGCAAAAATTCAATATTTAACCTAAAATTAAGATAAGTAAGTGAAGAGGTAGGTTTGGAAGGGTGAGTTAGCATGTTGAAAGGGGTAACATAAATCAAGATGCACTGTATTCATAAAATGTTTGGATGAATGTCAACTCATTTGTACAACTTAAAATAGTAAAAGTATTTAAAAATAAGTAGACTCCTATATCCAGATGCATTAAAGATGTATTGAATTAGCATAAATAAGTTCACTATTTCCTACCAAAATATAGAGTGATATACTTTGGCACATAAAATAGGACTTCTTTCTTGCTTGGTTTTGCAACATATGAACCAGCGATCTCTATTACTTTTATTATTGTATATTTTAAATGAATTACTGTCCATTTTAAAATCACCTCACTGTTGAAATTATTGTATTGAATTAAAGCAATGATGAAAGGAATAGTAAAAAAAATCTTTCCAATTTAATTGCTATTATAGTTTATCAGAGACATTGAGGCTGAATATTGTTTTGCAGTATGACTTAGAACTCTTGAGCTGTCAGAATAATCTATTGAGAATGAATTAGAAAAATGAATTCTGTATTAGTTGGTTGGCCTATGAGTAGTTGACATCATTTGTTTTTAGTCAAATAAAGAAAAGAGGTGAAGTTGGTTGCTGGTGGCCCACATCTGTAATCCTTACCTACTCCGGAGGCTAAGGTCTGAGGATCTTGGTTCAAAGCCATACTGGGCAGAAAGGCTATGAGACTCTTATCTCCAATTAAGCATCAGAAAACAAGAAAAAGAAGTGGTTCTGTGCTCAAGTGGTGGAATGCTAACCTTGAGCAAAAGAGCTCATGAACAGTACACAGACCCTAAATTAAACCACATGACTACCACCATCATCACCACCACCACCCACAATGGGGTCATACTTATCACTACTTTTGGTGGATAAAACATACAATTGGTGAATAATAGCTTCAAAGTGCCAGTTGCAAAAGCCAAAATATAAGTTCAGGTTATAATATTTGCTATTTATTTTCCCAATATTTCTGTTTATTTTCTATTCTCTTTAATAGGTCATTTATGCAATACTCTGATCGCTTATGCTCCAGCTCCCAACTAACTCAACTATTAAAGTCTACCCATCAGTGTGATGATATTAGAATATGATTGGTTGAGAGTTAAGCAAAAGTTCTCATGAATGAGTCATGCCCTTATCCCACAGGCAGCTTGTATGTGTATCTCACCTTGTAAAAATACAAACAAGTGTGACTGATAGAGAAGCCAAAATGGAACCCTCATCAGACAGTAATTTGTTGACACATTAATCCTGGAGTTTCCATCTTCCAAAATGATAAGAAGTAAGAGCCTCAATGAAAAGAGAAATGGTGCAAAAATATAAATATAATAATAAAATGAGAATGGAACTAGGTAAATTGAGGATAAGGACAAGATTGGGAGAAATGAAGAAAGGGTGACCCTGATGAAGATGCATTGTACTCACTGACAATGATTTGTGTTGAACACCTGTAACCCACTAACTGATAATGATGTCAAAAATCATAAATAGTCTACAACAGTCTGAATGGGCTAAGTCATTTTCTTTGTTTTGCTTTTGTTTTTGTCAGTTGTGGAGTTTGAACACAATCCTGGGCTCTGCCCAAGCGCACTGTTGTTCCAGAATAGCATTCTACCACTTCGAGCCTAAATACCATTTCTGGTTTTCTGATAGTTCATTGGGGATAAGAGTCTCGGGAAGATCATGATTCTCAGATCTTAGCTTCATGAGCATCTAGAGTTAGAGGTGTGAGTCATCAGCTCCCAGATAAAGTCACTATTTTTATTATTATTGTTAATATAATTTTTAAGTAGTGTGTTCAAATGTCCTTAACAGGTATTATTTGTTTTATAAATATTAATCTTTCATAAAATGTTAAGTATTATTCTAGAAACCAGTGGTACTACATGTATTAATAAATAGAAATTGACTTATATACATTTCCTGCAATATAATCCACCATTGTCTCACCTATTAATACATTATACAGCTGCAGTAAATTATTTAAAATATAACAGAATTTTTAAAATTGTATTTTATTGTTGGGTAATGTATAGAGAGCTTACAGTTACATTTGTCAGGTAATGGGTACATTATTTCTCAAACCTTGATACACCTTCTCATGATTTTGTCCCCTTTTCCCTTCCTCCCCTCCTGCCCAATCATCTTATTTTTCCCCTGCCCTTCCCTGTTTCAAATAAACAAATAAACATATATACAATATACTAGTTACCAAAGCTACAGTAACAACATAAGATAAACCAAAATGGGAAAAAACAGAGAAAGAAATAACTTCACTTAGTACATTAATAACAACAACCACAAAGATAAACCTCTTGTTTCCATATCCTTGAGTTCATTTCTCTTAGCCTCATCCTATATGGACATATGAAGATAGCATTTTCAGCTATTGTGATCCTCTGCTAAGAGAATCCTAGACATATAGTAATTGTTTCAAATGAGGAAAACCATGAAGCCTATGTTTCTTTGGGTCTGGTTACTTCACTTAACATGATATTTTCCAAGTCTTTCCATTTCCTAAGGAATGGGGCAATGTCATTCTTTCTGTCTCCATTGTTTATAAATACCACATCTTGATCCATTCATCTACAGAGTGGCATCGGGGTTGGTTCCATATCTTAGCTATGGTAAATAATGCTGCAATGAACATCGCTGTACTAGTAGCTTTAGTATTATGTCCTTGTTTCTGGACATTTGGGTAAATGCCCAGAGTGGGATGCCTGGGCATAATTAGAGTACAATATTTTGTGTAGTTTCAACCTTGATACCTGATGCACCAAATATTCTGGAAAATTTGAAAAATAATTATTATAAAGTGAATTTTAGGTAAATAATGAGTTGAAATTAGTTTCCAGTATAGGCATTTTTTCTGTAGCAATAGTAAATTAACCTAGGACCTTACTCATCATATTAAAAATACTTTCTGCAAAGTGATTTCTCATCCAAGGGTATATTGTAAGAGAAGAGTAAGTAGTGCCCAGATCCTAAACTGCTCAAATTCTATAGGGTGCTTTATTTGTGTGTTTTAGGTTTACTTTGTATTTATCTGTCTTATGCAGTTACTTTCCTATTTTTTATTACTCTATGGTCAAATGTTTCTGGAAATATTAATATATTCCAGTAAGAATATACTTTATATTGTAACATATTCAAAATTTATTTAAACAATAATATATACAGCAGATTGTGAAATTTTGAATTATATGTGAGGAATAGGTATGGTACAGAATAATATACAATTCATTGTGTGTGTTTGTGTGCACATGCGTGTTTCTCTGCATGCATGAACATGTGTATATGTATGTGTGTGTATAGTAGTCTTTGAATTCAGGGTCAGATTCTTCTATATGTATACTGAGTCAATATTATTGGTGTATAGATTTTTACTAATTTAACAATTCTAGTGATACAAAGGACTCTACTGTTTTAAATTATGTTAATGTAATGGTATTTTTGTGTCCAAGAATGAAATAAAAACCTCAATTACACACTCAAATCATTAGGATGCATATTACAATGCAAGATTCACAATGTTTCCTCTAATTTTCATTTGATTCTAACATAATATTTAAGACAACTTGATTACACACACAGTTTAAGTTGGAAGAGATTTAAATCAGGTAATGTAAATAAAAATTGAAGAATAAAAAATGTACAAGTGCAAATATCTACTGTTCCAAAAAAAACACTTTTCTAAATTTGCTTCCTCTGGAAAAGTTTAATCTTAGAAAAAAAATTTTATTTTTAGTGCCTTACTTCTTTCAAAAATCAAAAACCCGAGATCCCTTTGCTAGGATTTCTTCAGTGACATTTTTAATATTGAGAAAATCAAATCCTTAGTCTTTAGAGCATTAAATATCTTGTATATTGAAGTTGTGCCACATAAATTCTTTTTCCTAATACTTTTGTATTTTTAAGCATATGGAAAGTTCAATCTAATCTGTCTAACTTCATCAGTTTTATTCTTTAAACTTGATTTTATTTGCAAGGACAATTCAATTTCAAAAGATACAGATTGTTATCTATGTAACTTGGTTATAAACTGCAAATCAATATATTTGATTTTATTGTAGTTAATGTCTTAGAAAATTGGGGCACTAATAGCCTTATACATTAATTTTTTGTTCTTCATAATCTAGTTTTAGTATCAATATGTTATTTTTATTTTAGTACAAGTTGAAAAAGTAGAAGGAAAATATGAGAAATGATAACTTAACAAACCATGACAAAACATTTAACCAACTGACTCAGTCATTTTCAGATGTGTATATACTTGTATATGTATATAGTGTATATATTATAAATACATATATACATTTAACACATACTTATAGCATTCATATGTCTGCATGCCAAATATAAATTTAAGATTATATTTTGTTTTCATGTAATCCTACAAGTTCTCAGAAAGAAAATTAAAAAGAATCAGTATCTAAACCTAATGATAATATTGCAATTCCTCATAAAGTACTTACATTTATTATTATCTCCTTTAAACAACTGTATGATGTAGGAGTTATCATTATCAATTTGGACATTGAGAAATAAAGTCTCTAAGAGTTTCTGAAATTACATGTCTCACAAGTAGGTATCCTATGGTTCAAATACAATAATTTGAGAAATAGAATACTGTTTCTTCCATTGGACCAATCACCTAGAAGTTGAAATCCTATATACATATATTTTATACACTTATACATATATTTTATACAGAGAGAGGTTGATATAATTATATAACTATATCTGTCTATATTCAGAGAAATAAACTAAACATTCTCTGGGTATATATCTGTGTGTATGTGTGTATATTAATTTCTGAGAACTCAGTCTATTTGTAAATTACTTTGAAGCTTTAATTTTCACTCTGGTCTGTGACAGATATTATATTACTCTAAATATTATTAAAAGTTATCTCTGGGAGTGGTGACTCAAGTCCTGGTGTACCAGCCTCAAATGACAATGACAAGTGACAGCATTGGTCCCTGAGTTCAAGTCTCAATATGGAACAAAACAACAACAATGACAACAAAGGCCACAAAACTTTTAGATTGATATAAGCAAGGTAATTCAACAAATATTTTCAGGCCACTTTTCTCCACAAAGATATGGATCAGCAGAAAGGCATATAATCCAGGAAAACTTTGTGATCATTCCATATGACAATTAAGATATTGCAATACTCCAAGTAACAGTAAAGTGAAGAAGAGCCTTATTGAAGTCAGAAAAAAACATTGAATTTCACCTGAGATATCACTTTCCCCAAGTCAGCATAGTTTGACATGATTATGACAAAATGCTCAACCTTCAACTTCTCATTAGGGGGAAAATAACAATGTGATTGATAGACATGGAAACTGTCAATTTGGGGAAAGCATGCTAAGGAACTAGATTTAACCATACCCAACCTGATTTGCTAACACCCTGAGAGGTTGTAAATGGCTCAAAGTCACTGGAATCAAGGAAATGCATACTGTAAGACTAGAAAACTTGCAGCATAGGAAGGGACCAGAAATTACTACAGTCTGAAAAAGAAGTTTGTCTAGCTTCTCTAGTTGAGAAACCATATGTACAACCCAGCGCAGATTCATATTAAAAAAAAGAAAAAGAAAAGAGGTCACTGGAGACTCTAATCAGTCTATAAGCTGAAAGTGCAGCTAAAGTGGCAAAGCATTAGCCTTGAGCACAAACACTGGAGACAGGGCATAGATCCTGAGTTCAAGCCCTAGTACCAGTACAACAAATACAAAAAAGATTAACACATGAAGGAAGAACTTCATAATATTGAACCTGGCATTGTTTACTTGGACAAGATACCAAAGCATAGGCAAGAAGAATAAAAATGGCATTGTGACAAACTTGCACACATTAAAGGAGGAAGCTACTCTAATATTTCAACATAGCAAACAATTAAAAAGCAATCTAAGCAATCTAAGTCCTGGGGCTTGTACTCAGGGCCTGAGCACTATCCTTGGGCTTTCTCAAGGTTAGAGTTCTACTACTGGAGCCACAGCACCACTTCTGGCTTTTTTCTATGTATGTGGTAGTTAGGAATTGAACCCGGGTCTTCATGCATGCTAGACAAGCACTCTACCACTAGGCCAAACACCTGCCCCTCTCTTTCTACTTCTTTTTAATTTAATTTTGTTTTCATGATTATGTTTAGAGGGTTACAGTTACACACATAAGGTAGTGAGTACATTTCATATCAAATATTATTAACCCCTTCTAGGACTTTCTCTCTCTTTCCCTCCTCTGATTATCCCCCCATAAAGCTGTAAAGTTCATTTCCAACATATTGGCCTGTGAGTATTGCTGTTGCATTGAAATCTGGAGGGAGCAAACTCAGCTACATCATCTCTGGAATATGTGATTCTACCAAGTTACTCCTTAACAGGTATTGGTTTTGTTTCTTTGTTATGTTGTTGTTGATGTTGCCTTTGGTATGGAATTCAGGATTTTAATGGCCTGATAGATTATAGTTAAATATTTCCCCATTATGTTGAGAAATGATGAATGATTCTAAATGCAATCTATTGAATTCAGACTTTAATTTTTAGATTATAGAACTCTAAGTAATTTTGCATAACAAAACAATGATTGTCTCATAGTGTCTGATTCCTTCTTCATTTAATTAAAGTTAAGCAGAATAACTGAGGATTAGGTGTCCTTAAATATTAGAGCATATGGGCCGGGAGTTTGTCCTAATGATAGAGTGTTTGCTTAGCATACACAAAGACCCATCTTCAATTCTCCAATACCACATATGTAGAAAAAGCCGGAAGTGGTGCTGAGGCTCAAGTGGTAGAGCTCTAGCCTTGAGAAAGTTCAAGGACAATGATTATGCACTTAGCTCAAGCCCAGGATTGGCAAAAAAATGTATTAGAGCATAAAAACTTCAGTGAGTATGTTTTAGAAAAATGCTAATAGCATCAAATAAAATGTCAAGAACATGCTTGCATATTGGCTTATAAATCTAAATCTAATTGAGATAATTTTATGTGACTTAAATGGAAATGTAGTTTGATTTATAGATTTTGCACTTGGAGCCTGTGTACTTATATTCAAGATAAAATTTGTTTTATAAGATATTCTTTAGTTACTTTAATGTAAAAATTGTTGCAGTATTTTAATGCATTAATTTTTAAAATATTCTTTGTATTGTATTTTATTTAGATCATATAACCTTTTTTATTATTTATGGCCTTAATTGTATTTGCATTCAGAAAGAAATATTCTATTGAATGATGTCTTTGATTATGTGTTTTTGCTCTTTTCAAGAGATACCTTTGTCATAATTACTGTTATTACTTTAGTTAGTATATGCCATAGCCTAATAGTTATCCACAGAGAAGATTATGATGAATGCTACTTAAAATATAAATTGACAAATATTCTTTGATATCTAGTAAGGACTTATCATTTGTTTTCTCCTTTTGGGGGGCTTTCCTTTTGAATTTAATAACAGGTAGCATTAAAAGATACATGGACATTTGTTCAAAAATATTTATTACCTTATTAAGGTAAACTGTCCTCCCTGCTGGTGAATAATATTTTATAGGAAAATTTACAAAAATTCTATAAACTTCACTGTTGGAGTCCAGCTATTTTTTCAGCTGACAAGTCTATAACCATTACTTTCATTCTAATTTTATGGACAGTAGTAGAAGCACTTCAATTAACCAATTAATCAAAATAATATTAAAGTTTCTGCACATCTAGTTCATAAAGGCTCTCCCTATAGCACATTACTTCAAATAAATGCTACCTCCTGCTATGGTGGGTGCTCAACTGGCCTAGAAAATCACAAGAGTTAGCTCTTTCCTTTGCAATGGAAAAAGTTAACAACACTGACACTTAAGTGACCATAATTAGTCCATTGAGATTAATTTGGGAACTTTGTACCTTTCACAGTGCCATTGTCATAGACTTATTATAGCATCCTCTAAATTGCAATTGTTCATTTTCCAAATGGTGTTCGCAGAAAGTGTGTCTAGAAGCTCCATTTAAAAAATAAAATAAAATTTGAGATCCTTTATAAAATAACTTCAGTAGAAAAAGTCAGAAAGGAGACAAATGCAATGTGATTTCTCAGTATTTGGTCATATATGAAAAGAAAACTCTTGGGCCAGTAACAGTAAACATTTAGTTGAGCTATATAAAAGTTCAGGAATTAATTCCACAGATATAAATTTGAAAACACAAAAGAATAAACTGAAACTTACTTAATTCGATCCACTTTATTCTAATGTTTGATACACTTCATGAAAAACAAGTAGAAATAGGAAGGTAAGTTTTCAAGACACACATAAAAAATAATCAGCAAGTTATATGATAGCAATTTATGAGTCAAAATAGTTGTACAATTATTTTTTAAAATTTTATTGTACAATTAAATTTTTATAATGTATAGAGGGGTTACACTTACATTTGCCAGATAATAGGTACATTAGTTCTCACACATTGATACCCCTTCTCATGTTTTTGTGTCCATTTCCCTCCCCCACCCCTTCCCAATCATCTTGTTTCTCTACTTCCCTTCCATATTTCAAATAATAAATAAAACTGTATACAATATACCAGGTAACAAAATCAGATACAGTAATAACATGAGATTAACCATAGGGCAATAAAAAAGAGAAATAAGATAGTATGTCATGGTACAATTGATTTTTTAAGATCATATCTTCTAATGGTTAATTTTATAAATTCAGGTTTTATGAAAATATTCTGAAAAGATTTCCCATAAAAATTGGACAATCCAAAGTAAATTATGGAGCAAAATCATTTCAAAATTCATAATCTTATCTTTGTGTGTGTGTGTGTGTGTGTGTGTGTGTGTGTGCATTGGCACCAGTCCTGGAGCTTGAACTCAGGGATTTGGCAGTGGTGTAAGGCAAGTGAGCCACAGCTCCTCTTCTGGACTTTTTGTATTTACTTGGACATAGATGTTTTACAGACTTGGCTTTGCAAGACTGTCTTCAAACCATGATCCCTCAGATCTCAACTTCCTGAGTAAACAGAATGGCAGGCATATGAATCATCAATGTCCAGCCTGTCAGCTAATTCATACAAAGGTTCAGAAAGAAGGATTAAAAAGTGTGAATTCTTATTTAAGCCGTGAAAATGAAAACTGTTAGGAAAAGTCATTTGTCTACTGATGAAGGTAGACAATTTAATTTCCAAAAGCATAGAGTCCTTAGAAATATCAGTTTAGTTACAATCAAGTTCTCCTCTTGAAAAAGACAGTCACTGTTACTGACAACTTATTGACCCCAACAGGAAACTATATGTTTTAACATCAGTAATGGAAAGAGAAAGAGAGGGGAAAAAAGAACAGCTTAATCAATACAGTCCTAGAATTGACTCAGATTTGTTGACATAACCATCTTTGAGAAAGTTATTCTAATCAAACAAGAATTACTTTTGATCTGTAGGTTCACTTCTGGGTCTTCTATTCTGTTCCATTGGTCCTTAGGCCTATTTTTGTGGCAGTACAAAGCTGTTATTTTTACTCTGGATTTATAATATACCACTTGAGTTACAACATCACTTCTGGTGTTCTGATGGCTAACTGGCAATAAGAGTCTCACAGACTTTCATGCCTGGGCTGGCTTTGAGCATTGATCCTTAGATCTCTGCCTCCTGAGTAGCTAGGATTGCATGAGCCACCAGCACCCAGCTTGTCTTACTCTTCTTAAATTGGGATTTAAAGAGGGACTTCTCTGAGGAAGAAGAATTATCAATAGACACATGAACACAGAGGCACAATAGGTATATCCAAATGACTACGTAAAATTATGTTGTTGTTGTTGTTTTTTGCCAATCCTGGGCTTGAGCTCAGGGCCTGAGCATTATCCTTGGGCTTTCTCAAGGCTAGAGCTCTACTAGAAGCACCACTTCTGGCTTTTTTCTATGTATGTGGCAGCAATGAATTGAACACGGGTCTTCGAGCATGCTAGGCAAGCACTCTACCAATAGGCCAAGCTCCCAGCCCTAAAATTACGCTTTTTGAAATGAATTCCAAGACAAAACAGAAACAATGCACACATGAGTGAAAGAATCAACTCAAAGAGTGAGAAAAATTCCCTTATATAAGAAGTTGTTTTTGAAATTATATGTGAAGTTATATAAGAAATTATTTCACAGACATTCTGGGCAAATGCATATGTGTGTATATAATTATATACAAATTATATACAAATACACATACATATATACATATACCTGATGCATTTCATATGTAGGTAAGTTATTTTTTGTTTCTTCAAAATCATTCAGAGTTGAATGAAGCAAGATTCTGGAAGTATCAGCATGTAGGAGCAGTTTATAAAGCAGCTCATAGATACATTTTTTGATAAATATTTGAATTATGATCTTGTTACAAGGAAGTAGGGTAATAAAGTCAGAAATACAGTCCCTTCTGAAGTTTAAAAATGAATAAAACTCTCTACATAAAAGATTTCTGGTTTATCCTGTTAGAAATTCTTTTATAAAAGCAGCTCTGAAGTAAAGGATTAAAGAAAACTTACTAGGCTTTAATTAAGTTACTCAATGTTTTAATATAAATTTAAATAAAAAATTATTGAAGGGCCAGGAGTTTGGCCTAGTGGTAGAGTGCTTGCCTAGCATGCATGAAGACCTGGGTTTGATTCCTCGGTACCACCTACATAGAAAAAAGCCAGAAGTGGTGCTGAGGCTCAAGTAGTAGAGCTCTAGCCTTGAGAAAGTCCAAGGACAGTGCTCAGACCCTGAGCTCAAACCCAGGACTTGCAAAAAAAAATTTAAAAAAAATAAAAATAAAAATTATTGAAGAGGGTCATACTCATCTTTTACTGTCCATCTTAAGATGTAAGCTTAAGTTATTTTCTGATCTGTTTTTTTGGCATATATTTTTATTGTAATTAATAGAAGGGTTACATTACATTCACCAGCTGTAAGGTACATTACTTCACAAACATTGATACCCTTTCTCATGTTTTGGTCACCAATTCCCTCCCCCACCCCGCCTCTCATCTTGTTTTTCCCCCTTCCCTATCCTATTTCAACTACAACCACAATTTCCACAAAAATAATAATCTTAATAATTTGTACATATTCATTTAGTTTTTAAATAGAGTTGTACAGGACATTAGATTTTTCTTTTTTTAATTGTATTGTTAGCATAATGTGTAGAAGGTTTACAGTTACATTATGCAGTACAGGAATGTACTATGATTTTTCCTATATTACAGACAATACATATGTAAAATTTAATTATGAGTTAGGTGCTGCAAGATTAACAAAAACATATCAGTTAATAAAAGGAAGCAATATAACAATATGCTGCTGTATAATTTACATTGTCATATCCCACCATACTGTATGCTTTTACAAGCTGAGCAAATTCACATACAATATTTTCTTTTTTAGGACTGAGTGTAGAGTTTCTCACTTTTCATGTAATACCTTTTCCTTGGCATATTTGAATTCACACATCACTGTTCTTTTGCTTTGGGACCATTGTTGGTTAGAATAAGGATATCCTGGACCCAATCCTGGTGATAACAGAGCAGATGAGCTGGTAAAACAAGATAATATTAAAAAAGACAATTGACATTGTGTAGACTGGGAATATGATATCACAAATATTAATGTTCAAGGATCCATTTATATCCTGAGCAGAAGAGAGGATGACAGGTTTTATCCACTGCTCAAAGTAGGAAACACTAGAAAACTTTATATTGTTCATTTTGAACATACAAAAGTGAAATAGTGACAATGAAACCATGGCAAAGGGGAGACAAATGTACATTGACCTATCAATTTATCACCAGGAAAACTTCTGTGTATTTTAATAGATGAAAACAAAGGTTACTCTCAATAAATAAGCACTTTTACTCATTCAGAAATTCAGCTGTATATAATCATGATTGCATTCTTATGTTTTATTGTAAGCATTGATTTCATAAGCCTATTTATGGTAACCTGTGTATCTAATACTAAACTATGTATTACAGTTATCAAAACATATTTGCACAATCCAGATGGTAGAATAGGTATCTCCTTATGTTAGGCCTATGCCTAGAAGATTCAAATATTTAGCCAAGGTTGAAAACCACTGACAGTAGCTATATTTCTGAGAAATTCTATGACATAAATTCATTTGTAACATTGACCTATATTATCCCTTATTACAATAACACAATATTGAGGTCAAAAACCACTGTAGCTAATAGCAGAGTGCTCTTTCTGAACTCACTCAACCATTAAAAGACATTTCCAGTGCAATTCCCTAATCTGTACTTTATACTACTGAAAATACATTAATAGTACTCTGTACTTTGTTAAACATTTTCCCCTTGTTTTAGAATTAACTGGTTTATGTTTAAGAATATACTTATCTTACTTTGCACTCATTCCTGCCATTAAAGTATTCCAGTCTATTAAGAAAATAATCTTTTTGTCTCAAGTAAAGTCAGGTAGTTAATAATAACAGCAGAACCAAAAGAAAGAATTGTTAAAATCTTGCCAAGAGTGGCAGAATATGTCACTCGAAAATACACCAGAGGATTATTTGAAATAAAACAGTGAACCAACAGGTCAAGAAGGATGCTCTGAGCTCCCTGTTTTCTTTCTAAAATCAAAAATAAAACCTCTGAAAAGAAGATGCTCTTGTATATTAGGAGAAGAGTAACATTCTTAGTATATTGATGGAATTGAAGCCCAGAGAAATTTGTAAACATACACCTTATAGGCTCAGCCCTATCTTCCCAGTTACCATTCAACCACGACACAATCTGTTGAAGCCCATTTTATTATATTATATTATATCTTAATTCATTCTTTCCAATTCAGTATATGAACGAAGAACCCTAAATGCTTCTTTAGGTCTCCATGTTCTTTTTTCATATTTTTATTGTAATTAATAAATAGAAGGTGCATTACTTCACACACATTGATACCCATTCTCATGTTTTTGTCCCCATTTCCCTCTCTTATCTTGTTTTGGGTCTCCATGTTATTGTTTTATTTGTTTATTTAATTTTATTGTCCAGATGATTTGCAGAGGGTTTACAGCTACATATATAAAGTAATGAGTACATTTCTTGTTAAACATTATTATGCTCTTCCTTGTATTTCTCCCACTTTCCTGACTCCCCCCACCCAGCCAGTCCTCCCTCCAAATTTTCAAGTTCATTAGTTCATGTCCAACACATTGTCCTGTGCTGCTGGTGCATTGGTTCATCTCCTGCTCTTTATCTCCCTTTACCAATTCAGATAACCATATATACAAGACACAGGGTACCTAACTCACATAAAATCACAGCAAAGGATAAACCAAGGGTGGGGGAGAAAGAATAAAAGAATACCATCACACACTGTTGAAAACAGCAATAGATTGGGAGGGGACGGGGAGAGGAGGAAAAAACATGAGAAGAGGTATCAGTATTCAAGATGTAACATACCCACTTCCTGACAAATGTAACTATAACCCCTCCATACATTACCCCAATATTAAAAGACAATTTAAAAAAGAACAACAACAGGTAAAAACCTCTTTCATATTCTACGGAGACTCCCGCGTCCATGCAAAGTTAAATAGAATCTATGTGCACTTAATTCTATTGACCTGTTTTATAGTTTAATACTTGGGTCTAGTAGGATGCTTAAACATTGTAATGGTGACTAGCAATAAATGATTATTGAAAATAATCCCACTAAGTTTAGAAAATTAAAAGAATATGAGTTGAAATTAAGTTTTACATTTAACATTAAATTATTAAGTCTATTGAGATAGGAAAAAATTTCCTATCTTCCTTAAGGCCAACATAAAAAGTATATATCAGAAAGCATCACCCTAAACAAGTAATAGGGCAGAGAAAATGAGAGGATGTGTTTTTTAAATAGTATTGACTTTAACACATAAAGGAGTTTACTTTGCAAAAGAAAATATGGAATTGTTAACTTGATTTAACTATATGTATATAAACATTACTTTTCTTGGCAAACAATATTTGTATCCGATGAGTCAAACAATTTTGTTTCTTTGTTTTTGGTTTTGGCAATTGCAAGACAAATGTAATCCTTCCCTAATAAATTAAAGGGTCATTGAAAATTGTAGTTATGCAGAAAATTCTCAAAGATGCTCTACACATTGAAAACCAATACAAGTGGGATACGGACAAAGAAATGGCACCTAAAAATCATACCACTAAGTACAGCAAGAACTATCAAGCCACAGGCCCTAATGAAAGCTTTAAAAATGGCAGGAACTAGTAAATATTTTTCAATCCTAACCCTCAATATCAGTGGATTTAACTCACCAATTAAACTGTATGGACTGTCTAGTTGGATCAAAAAGCAAGAACCATCATTTTGCTGTCTTCAAGAGACACATCTTGCCCAAAAAAAACAAATAGTTTTTGAAAGTGAGAGTCTAGAATAAAGTTTATCAAGTTAATGGCCCCCATAAACATTCTGGAGTTGTCATCCTCATATCAGATAAAAAGAACTTCAAACTAAAATTAATGAGAAATGATAAAGAAGGCTATTACATACTAATAAAGGGATCTCTCCTCCAGGAGGACATAACCATCCTAAATATCTACACACCTAATCCCAGAGCACCGAACTTCATCAAGCAAACATTACTTTCACTAAAACCACACATAGATAGAAACACAGTGATAGTTGGTGACTTTAACACATCACTCTCACCTATGGACAGATCAACCAGGTAAAAACTCAACAGAGAAACCTCAGAATTGAACAACGCTATAGATCAACTAGATCTAACAGACATCTGCAGATGATTTCATCCAGCAACATCACAATATTCATTTTTTCAGCAGCACATGGAACATTTTCCAAAATAGACCAAATTTTAGGGCATACACCAAACCTGTGCAGATTCAGAAACACTGAAATTATTCCCTGCATTCTCTCAGAACACAAGGGCATCAAATTGCAATTGAACCCCATTCTCCACCAACGAAAATCCAGTAACTCATGGAGATTGACAACACTTTGTTGAACCACCAATGGGTCATCAAGGAGATCAGAACAGAAATCAACACTTTATGAAATTTAACAAAAAGGAGCACACAAAATACCAGCTCCTTTCTGACACAGCATAGCTCCGAGTGCCTACATTAACACATTGGAAAAATCGCAAGCCAACAATTTAATGTTGCACCTTAAGCTCTTGGAAAAAGAGCAACAAACCAACCATAATCCCAGTAGAAGAAAGCAAATTATTAAAATCAAAGCAGAATTAAATGAATTGGAGTCCATAAAAACAATATAAAGAATCAACAAAACAAGGATGATTGGCATGAGTTGGGGGAGGGAAATGGGGACCAAGACATGAGAAAGGGTATCAATGTATGTGAAGGAATGCACCTTCTATCTGGTGAATATAATTTAACCCTTATATCAATTACAATAAATATATATGGAAACAAAGAAAATTGTAGCTATGTTTTACACTGCCTTAATTCACTTAGGAGAAAATAATTTTTGTAGATGATGGGAGGCAGTTGAGTAACTTCTTATTTACTTTTTGGGGAATTTCTTTTTATATTCATATGAGGATCTCACATGAGACTCACCAGCACTGTAGATGGATTATGTATTCAAGTTTGCCCTTCAAATTGTATCCTTTGAGGAATACAGTGAAGGCCTTAGGTCTGAAGTACATAAAAGAGCTTTACCTTGGTTTGGGGAAGAAAGACAACTGATGACAGGCATCCTTAGAAGGAAAGAATTTTTTACTGGTAGACACAAATCCAGAAGAAAATGAAAATGTAAATGGTTGGAAACAATTTCCAGGGAGATCACCTGAGTCTTTGGAAATAAAACTCAGCAAGTAAACCTGTGAAAAGACATCCAAAGGCATGGCTCAAATTGTAACATGTTAGCCAAACAAGCAGGTAGCCAGCTTAAGGCTCTGGGTATAGAAAATTAATGTAGGTGAGAACCCAATAGAATAATGCATGTTGTTATGTTTTATGCTAAATTATGTGAAAGAAAAGACAAAGACCAAATTTTTTGAACTACCTGATAAAAAAGTAATTGCATTCATTATTACATAATCACATATTAAAGAAAAATCAAATTTTACTACATTTATTTGTCTAGGAGTTATGCCACTTTTGGAAAAGGAGCTTTGATACTATTAAGTAAACAGTACAAAATTCCAGGAACTCATTGATCAGTAAATGACTAATTTTTTCTACCTCAACTGAATCCCTAAATGTGAAGGCTACATCAGTCCATATTGCTCCAGTGATGTGTGATCACTAAGGGTCACTAACACCTAAGGGAAATTTCCAAGTAGGAGCCCCAATCCTCTTTATAAAAACAGACCATGACTTTACCTAGGAGAAAATAAGATACACATCTAAAAAGAAAGGAGGATATGAGGACACAGTGAAAAGGCTATATTACCCGCAAGCCTAGGAGACATAAACCCCGCAATGACAGTCTGTGATCCTGGGCATCCAGTCCTCATATGAGAAATATTTTCTATGTTTAACCTACTCATGTTGGGCTGTATTTCCATTAAAGCTCTAGAAGGTTAGCATAGGTAAAAACTGCCTTGGTATTCAAATTCCAGTAGAAACTTCTTCCGTTTGTTGTTGTTCATTTGTTTATTGACATAGAATAATTTGGAGCAGGATAAATTTAGAAATTCAACACAAGAACCACTATTTTTTATTTGCTGTTTGTTTCATAGTCAGACATATTCTGACTTAAAAGGCAACCATCTCTGAGTGCTGGTTTATGACTATGTCACTTGCCACTCAAAGGCTGAGATCTGAGAACTGTACAGTCCAAAGCCAGCTTAATTAAACAAACATTTGGAATACTTAACCTCCATGCAACATGCAATGCCGGGGCCTGCCAGCAGCGAACCAGGATTCCTGAAATAGGGGGCAGGGGGGTTCAGGAGGTCTGTAGCCCAGGTAAAGACTGCAGCCCTGTTTATTTCCAACTCAAGGCTTAGATTCTTTCTTGAAACCAGGGGACTCTTGGGGGTTACATTCATATGGTAAATCAGGGAACTGTTGGGTGTTACCTTCATATGGTAAATCTCAGATCAATTGAACAGAACAAGGCCAAAAAACAATAAGAAAATAAAGCATTGAACTGATGCAAATCAAAGTACAGTTTGATTCCACTCTGGCTCCCAACAATGCAAAATGCTGGAACAGAAGCATTGGTAAGGTAGTAGCATACCAGTCTTGAACAAAAGAAGCAATATATCACCATGGTGGTGATGGATGCAAGCTTCATGGTCTACACCATCTTTTCACATGCCAAGATGTCAAGAATAATATATCACCTGAAATCAGATGGGGCTTATCCTCCAGCTCATGTAACCAGACCAATTGTATGATGACATCAACCAGCTTCGGGATGATCACAAAATGTTAGGTTAAGTGTGAATTCTCCAGCCATAAAATACCAGAGTGTAACTGCTTAACTAGGAGGTAAAACACTGTGGCCTTGTGTGTTGAGCAATCCTTCACATACATCTTCGATCCTCTCTTCACTTCTGGGCATAATGAAGTCTCCAAAGCTCCTGTAACCTGCATCAGGTTTGTAGTTGGGGCTTGATCTCTGGGCCTGGGTGCTGTCCCTGTACATTTCAACTCAAGGCTATCACCCTACCCCTTGAACCTCAGCACCACGTCCGGTTTTTTAATGGTTAATTGGAGATAAGAGTCTCACCGACTTTAGTAGCCAAGCTGGCTTAGAACCATGATCCTCAGATCTCAGCCTCCTGATTAGCTAGAATTGCAGGAGTGAGCCACAGCGACCGGCATGATGCCCATTCTTAAAGGCATGCTATCAATGCACCTAATATTATATGAAACAAGTACTCCTGATTTACTTAATACAAGAATGTCCTTTCTTTTCTAAAAATGAAATAAAAGATTAGACTTCTTTTCTTAGCGATTCCCAGAGAGAGTCCAAGATTAATTTAAGGAAATAAGCTGCTCCTCATGTAACAGCTTGTTATTATTTCCCTTCTGTTAATGTATGTCTTTCACACAGTCTGGTGTCTGGCAGTCTGAGACTTCAGAATTTACTTGTTCTTCAAAATAATAGCCACAGGTAATCTCAAGCAGCACAGAAGAACAGGAGAAAGAAATTTGTTATCTTGGAAAACAGAACTTGCTGAGTAAATAATACAAAGTAACATTTTCTATTAAGTTATAAGCTATTGTACCCATTGAATTACGAAGGTATTTTAATTGAATAATTTGATTCCTAGATTACAAAATAATTCTTCCTGAACTAATAACTACAATAGCAAATATAGGCAGCTTATTCCTTACATGTAATTAGAGAATCTTTCACAAATTATGTAATATTAGGAATCCTTTACATGTACCGGTGTTCTGATTTGAAAACTAACCAATGTGAAAAGTGTAAAGACACACATCACATCCTATCATTAACTGATTTATTCATTGATATATCAAATATTTCTCTGATTTCTGATTATTTGTTAAATAGTCTTAATGTTATGTAGTGTTATAGTGTTTTATAGAGAGGGGACTTTGACATAGATAAGCATAGAAAGTAAAAATCCATATATGTTTCAATCTGAAAAGAAGTTGTTGGTTTTGAAAGAGACATAAAATAGAAAATGGAACTTTATTGAATTTCAGAATCCATACTTCCTATGTAGTATTGTAAACTAGTGCTATATGTGTGTGCCACAATTCCAGTCTCTATACTTAAAATAATATCCTTTTCTTTGGGGTTATTTTAGATTAAATTCATAGATAATTATTTATAAAAAGTTTTCATCCAGGCCTCATCTTCTATATTTTCTAAGATTTTACAGTGAGGAGGGATAGGAAAAGTGAAGTTTATTGAAGAATTTCTCCCAAAGTTATGTTGATCATGTGAAGGGAAAAGTTTAAGTGGTCCTTTTCTATTGCCAGCAGTGATATGTGTCTCACCGAGTACAGGCTGGAATTCACTTTTTCATTTTAGCTTCCAATGTGACATCATAATTTCCTCTACTGCCCCATGTTCCTAGATATACATTGTCCTGGCCTATTTGTCTTAAAAACCTGTATTATGGGCCTGGTAATACACACCCATTTTAAATTTTTAAGTGGAGGCAGCATCATGTCCAGAGGCAGCCACAAATAAAGCATGAGAACCTCTCTAAAAACAAACTAAAACCAAAAAAAAAAAATGCCTGAAACATTGCTGAAGTGGTGGAGCACTTGCTTAGCAAGCACTATGAACAGAGTTCATATTTCAGTTCTGTCAATAATAAGAAAAACCTAATCCATAATCATGATAAACTTTCATGTATGACTTATTTCTGCATCCATTTATTCATCAATGACGTACCTGTACATAAATTCAGATTAATAGTAAAGTAGGTTAATAAGTGTAATAATTAGATGTACTCTTGGCATATAGTCATCAAGTAATTGTGATATTTATTATATGAGCTCTTTTCACAATATTGTCATATATATATATATATATCAGAGTGAGAGGCAAGAAGTATTTAAGCATTTAAGCAAGATCTTGCTAGAAACTAGGAATTTACTATAAAACTCTTATTGGGGAATCAGAGAGAAGGAGAGTAGAGGAAGGGAGGTTTGGGCATAACATAATATTATCCTCTCTGAGACTGAACACTCCTTTGCCTATTTCCATATCAGATCCCAAGCTCTGACCAATTTCTAGCCTTTTTCTTCTCTTTTCTTTTCTTTTCTTTTCTTTTCTTTTCTTTTCTAGTGTGGGGCTTGGACTCCGGGCCTGGGCATTCTCCTGGAGCTTTTCAGCTCAAGGCTACTGCCCTAGCCCTTGAGCCACAGTGCCCCTTCTGGTTTTCCAGGGGTTAACTGGAGATAAGAGTTTCACAGCCTTTAGTGCCTGGGCTGGCACTAAACCTCATCCTCAGATCGCGGAATCCTGAGCAGCTAGGTGTGAACCACCACAACCAGCTGGAAGAATTTCTACCTTTGAAAGCGGTCTTATTTATTTTGTGTCCATTTGTATAAAAGCTGGTAAAGATTATAATGATTCCTGGGACAAAAGTACATTCAACTTCACTCTAAAAGTGATCCTTATTTTCAAGTCTGATTACTATAATGTCACACACACGCACACACACACACACACACACACACACACGAACATCATTTGACAAACATAAAGCATCCATTTAGAAAATATACATCTCATAATCATATTCTAATATATCACTGAAGGAAAGAATTTATAAAGAGACCCAATTTTGTGGTGCTGGCAAACAGAAACAAGACACGTGGGGGGCTGGGAGTTTGGCCTAGTGGTAGAGTGCTTGCCTAGCATGCACGAAGACCCAGGTTCTATTCCTCGGTACCTCATACATAGAAAAAAGCCGAAAATTGCGCTGAGGCTCAAGTGGTAGAGCTCTAGCCTTGAGAAAGTCCCAGGACAGTGCTCAGACCCTGAGCTTAACCCCAGAACTGGCAAAAAATAAAATAAAATAAATAAACAAGCCACGTGGTTCTTTTTGTACCCGAAAGTGTATTTCAGGCTTCTCTTTAGTTGTATTTTCTGTGTGGTGAATTTGAAGGAAGAATGTGGGATAGAAGCCCAGAAATCTGTTTCTCACCTCTCACGTATCCATCCTGGTGGTAACTTCACATGTTTTTCTGATTTCAAAAACTTACGTACAGTTATGTGAACATAACCTTAGGCCCGAATGCAATATCCAGGCTTGGCTGCTAATGCCAGTCACATTACTCCTGGTTTCTATGCTCATTTTTTCCCGATTTCCTTGCCAACTTATGACTTCCAAGTGCCTTATTCCAGCACCACTCATTCCCCTTTCCACTTTTCTTCCTAACTCAGAGACCTCCTGTCGTATTCCCCCTTGCAGTTTGGAGTGTGCCATTTCTTTTGTGTTGGTTTATTAAAAAGACAGTTAAAGAAACATGAATATATCCTGCAAGAACCAAGTTCTAAATGTCTTTAATTTTCTGTATTATTCCACCTTGTTATCAGCATCAGTGCATTATATACCTCTAGAGTAAGACACAATTTTCCACCTTTGAAAAAGAGGCCTATTTACGTTTTCAAGATAACTGGTGGCTTAAAAAAATGAAACATTAAATGAAGGCAATAACACAGCTGGGTTTGCAAGCGTGAGTTACTCGAAGAAACTGTAAATCACTACCAAACTTTTTTCTATCTGTTATTTTCGTTGACTCGGTTCTAAATACATACTAAGTAATGGATTAACTGTTTCCAGGGAATTTCTGATAATAATAATATCACATATACCAGTGATCTATGTGAATGGCAGGAAAGCTAAATGCCACAGATTTGAGCCTTGGCTGGTTCTGAAGTTTCAAGGCCGACTTTCTGAACTTTGTCATGCATTTATGCATGTATATCAATTGTAATTGGATGAGATAATATTATAGCACTGATTGGAATTTACTGATGGATATACGTGAGCTTACATTACCAAAAAATATTCAAATATACCTACTGCAATTGCTTACTGCAATTGTGGTTTGGACAGATTTTTGGTGATAAAATGCTATACAAGAATATCAGTTCAAACTTCTGGTCTCTTATTATGCATAATTTATTTTATATGTTTATGATTTACATTTTATATTTCTCAACGTGAATAAAGGGATTTTACATTTTTATAATTTTATCTCAAACATAATATCCCAAACCACATTTGCAGAGACTACAATTTATCTTTTAATTTCATTAAAAATGTCTCTATCTCTGTTTCTTGTGTTTGACATCCAATCTCACATTAAACATCTACTAAGTTTTTAATGATTTTATTAGGTAGTTGTAGATTCACATGAAGAAATTATGTGAAGTAGTCATATAGCCCATTTTCTCAATTTCTTGCTATAGTAGGAAATTAGTGCAAATCAATAGTAAAAAGCCCAGGTAGGATATTCACATAAATGTATTTAATAAACTATTTCAGTGTTCATAAGCATTTTCAGCTGCCTTTTTATAATCATACCCACTGGTTTCCTATTCACATTTCTTAATCCTTTATAACAATTATTTGCTTTCTTGGTTTATAGTTTTATTATTTCAAGATGGTTAGGTTAAAAGAATCAAAGTATATGTGACTTTGGAGAAATGATTTCCCTTAAAGGTCTTGAGACTCATACAGGTTTTAACAAATGTCAAATTTGCATATACATATATATAGCTTTTTTTATTATTAGAGAGTAGTCCAAAGATAGAAATCACACATCATTTCATAATATACTTATTAAAGCATAACTAAATTGTTTCCAACTTGGAAATACATTAAAAAGTTAGCTATAACTCTGTATATATAGTGTTTATGTGAACATAAGTTTTTCACTGTTCTATTATTTGATAGGACAAGTTGTAGCTGAATTATCTTATAAAACATATATCTCCCTCATATTAGCTGTATAATTTAGTATTAATAGTGTATTAGCCAGACACTTCATTGCTGTGCCAATCACACATCAAAAATAATAGAATAGAAGAGCATACATGACATTGGCTCAGAATTTTACACAGTGTTAGAGGGTTCAGTCTGTGGTCAGATGACCCCTTTCATGTGTGCTTGAAACAAGCTAGCAGTGGAGCACATTAGCTCACTCCTGGGCACACAGGAAGATAAGAGTGGCTGGGCACAAGACACGTCCTTCAAAAGTGAGCCTCCAATGAAAAAATTTTTACAGCAAGCCCCTACCTCTTCAAGTATCTGCCAGATCCCAATACTATGTCTCCTCCTGTGAATAAGTTCTTTAACACAAGTAGCTTTGGGGGTGGCTTTAATCAATCTCTATCAACTGGAATTAATATATGAGTTACCAATTACAGTCTCTCCATGTGCATTAGCAACTTACAGTCTCATAACTTTTAAATTTAACCATTTCAGTAATACATCACTGATTGCTTTTTTGGTTTATGGTAGTACTAGAGATTGAACTCAAGAATTTTTGCTTGCTAAGCTGGCACTTCATTACTTGAACAATGTCTCTAGTATATCGATTTTTTAACTTGTTTTTGTTTCATGATTAATAGTGCTGAATTCATTATATGAGTTTATTTGCCTTCTCATAGCCATTTCCATAAAATACACTTTGCTCACATGTTTGAACAGAAAGTTTTATGTAGAACTGAGAAAGCATTTTTTTTTTGCTAGTCCTGGGCTTGGGCACAGGGCCTGAGCACTGTCCTTGAGTTTCCTCAAGGCTAGAGCTCTACCACTTGAGCCACAGCACCAGTTTTGGCTTTTTGCTCTATATGTGGTACCGAGGAATCGACCGTGGGTCTTTGTGCATGCTAGGCAAGCACTCTACCACTAGGCCAAACTCCTGGCCCCAGTGAGAAAGGATTTTTTTTTAATTTTTTTATTGTAATTAATAAAAGGGTTACATGATATTTGAAAAAGTAAATTTTAGTACCAGTTTATGTCAGATCTTAGCTTTCAAATATTTTCCCCATCTTAAGTTTTTTCTTCATCTTAGCAATGAGTTGAAAATTCTCCTTTTTATATATTTTATTGTGATATCAAATGTAAGATTGGCTAGATTTGGATTTAAATATTGTTGTCCTATGTTTTACTAAAAGTTCTATATTTTTAGAGTTTGCTCCACTTCCAGCTTTTAATTATTAATTGGAATTAAGAGCCTTAAGGGCTTGCTTGCCTGAGCTGGCTTCAAACCTTGATGCTTAGATCTCTTTAGTAGACACAATTACAGGCATGAACAACCTGTTCCAGGCCTTCTTCTAAGCTCTGGAGGATAGACATAGAATTACTGGTTTGAAACTTTTTCCTTCTTTTATTTATTTATTTTTTTTTTGGTGGGTCATGGGGCTTGAACTCTGGGCCTGGGCATTATCTCCGAGCTCTTCAGCTAACTACTCTTAAAGCCACAGCCACTTCGACTTTTCTAGTGATTAATTGGAGACAAAAGTTGCACAGTCTGTTTGAGCATATGCATCATGTAATTCATTTATTAGTTTTAGAACTCTTACTATATTGTTTCAGTTTTTTTTATTCCTTTCAGGATTCTTTTAACATCTTCACCCTAAGAATTCTTATTTTACAAAGTAGTTGTATATACATGTTTTCTTTAATTCTTAATTATTTGAGGATTGTCCTACTATCTTTCAGAGTTTTATTTCTAAATGGATTCTATTGTTATTAGAGAATAATTTATGTGACTTTATGAAGCATAAATTTGTTGATTATTTTACAGTCATTTGAGAAGATATAGATTTCCTTACTTCTTGCTGTTGTATTGCATAAATGCCTGTAAGGTCCTGTCAGTTGATAGCCAATTGTATGTGTTAGTTTCTCTATATTATTGTTGATTTCTAATTGTATTAATCAGTTATTAAAAATGTTTTTCATGTACATAACTCTAATTGTGAATTTATGTATTTCTTCCTTTAATTTTTAGTCTTACTTGGCAAAAGTTGTTTTACAATTTTAGGCCCCTACTTGAGCCCATAAATAAATTGAAGTCAGGATAAAACTTTGAATACTCAGTTCCTTCATTTTGTATCTGTTTCCTTCACTCTTAATCTTTCTCTCTCCATTCTTTCCTTTTTCTGCCTCCCCTCTCTCATTATCTCCTTCAGTTTCCAGAAGGGAAGAATTAATTGATAATATCTTTACTATAGATACTATTCCTCAGGCTAGAATGAAAATAAAAATTAAAACAAACAAACAACAACAAAAGCCCAGCAGGGAGCAATATTCATCATGACCAATCCTGAGACAGTAACCAGACTATCTGAAACTTGATCCCACTTTTGACTAAATAGAATGCATCTTTGATTAGGACTAATTAAAAATATGTATTATTGGGCCTGGAGTTTGGCTTAGTGGTTAAAGTGCTTGCCTAGCATGCACAAAGACCCAGGTTCGATTCCACGGTACCACATACATAGAAAAAAGCCAGAAGTGGTGCTGAGGCTCAAGTGGTAGAGCTCTAGCCTTGAGAGAGTCCAAGGACAGAGCTCAGGCCCTGAGCTCAAGCCCAGTACTGGCAAAAAAAAATGTATTATTCTCCCCTTACTCTCAGTTCCTCATCTAAACTAATAAGAGGAAGACGGATGAAAAAATATTACTTTTCCTCTTTTCCAGCATTTTGTTTTGGCTCTTTAACTAAATTTCCTTTCTTTGACCTCCATCATTATTAGAGCATGGGTTCTGATATAGAACCCATGAATTTGGACCTGGGATTTACAACTGGAAGAATAAGAGTATGAATCAGAAGTCTTTTAACAATTTATTTGTAACTCACTAGTGAACAAACCAGTTCACAGTTCATGTATGGTGAGCTCTGTTTTGGTGTCTGTGTTTGAATTTCTACTTGTGATCCCTTCAGAATTGATGAGACAATATATACTCAGTCAATGATTTCATAATTTTCTTATGTCTCTGATCATTTTGTTTAATAGATTTTCACTCTTGGTCATGTTACTATAACTGTCCTAATTTATTATTATTATTATTAGTAGTAGTAGTAGTAGTATTCATTTTTATTTTATCTTTATTTTTTATGTTGGTAATGTGACTGTAACTCCTGGAATGGGGGCTGTCCCTTTGCTATTTTAACTTGGCTGGTACACTACCACTTGAGCCATAGCTCCACTCCTGGGTTTTTGTGGTCATTTGAGAGTAAGAGTCTCATGGATTTTCCTCCTGAGAATTGTAGTTTCAAACCACAATTCCCAGATCTTTTCCTCTTGTGTGGTTAGGATTACAGATATGAGATACTAGTGCCTGAACTACTCCTGAATTTTTAAATGAATACTTACATAGTATATCTTTTTGTTTTCAGTATTGCTTCCATGATGGGAAAAAAGGTATTTCATAGAAATATAGTAAAGCATAAACAAAATAAAACAAAAAAGAAGCTATATGAAAATGTTGAATGACCATTATTTGACTGGTCTACATTTTATTTGTAATAACTAGATTTGTCAATGAGAAATTATGAATAGATTTGCATTAATACAAAGTGATTGAAAAGAAATATCAGCTACTGAGAACTGAAAGAGTGAAATACAATTAAAATGATCAGAGCTACTATTTATGAAGTTTCTCCTTCACTAGCAAAAAATATACTATCTTTATTTATTTATTTTTTTTGCCAGTCCTGGGCTTGGGCTCAGGGCCTGAGCACTGTCCTTGGACTTTCTCAAGGCTAGAGCTCTACCATTTGAGCCTCAGAATCACTTCCAGCTTTTTTCTATGTATGTGGTACCAAGGAATCGAACCTGGGTCTTCATGCATGCTAGGCAAGCACTTTAACCACTAGGCCAAACTCTCGGCCCCATACTATCTTTATTTCTATATAGATTAGCAACATGGCTCAATTTCCATAGCTATTGAAATGAAATGAATCCATTAAAATGGATCTTTGCTTATTCTTCCATAACTCAAGAAAAGTCCAGAAAATTATTTCTCATACTGGATTATTGTGTGGTTCTTTAATTCTAAAGCAAGAAGTCAAAGGAAAAAAATGTAAAAAAAACCCACCTCATATTTTATATCAAAATATTTCTCCAAATCATAATCTATTATTATTGTTGACCTATTTAATCAATAATTATAAATATATAATTTTATAATCCATAGAATAAGTGTTTCTGATACTTTGTAACAATATAATACTTAAATTTTTTTACATAAAAAAACTTATGTTTTACTCTGTTATTTCAAATGACAAACTCCATAGATTCTCATACCATATATTTTAAAGCTCTATCAGCTTTTAAAATATAAAAAGAGAAATCATACAAAAGATCTAAATGGGGCCATGAGTGTGGCCTAGTGGTAGAATGCTTGCCTAGCATGCACGAAGACAGGGTTTGATTTCTCAGCATCACATACAAGGACAAGGCCAGAAATAGTGGGAAAGCTCTTGCCTTAAGGAAAAAGACCAAGGACAGTGCTCAATCCCTAAGTTCAAGATTCAAGACTGGCCAAAAATTTAAAAAAGGTCATAATGAACCATATGTAATTCAATCTACATAATCAAAGACCCAGAAATTTCTGTCGATGGCTTCAGGATAACACAGTAATGTTCAGTATGTCTTCTTGCCTATTATTCTACAACATTATACATATTTAATATTAATGTTACCTTTCCAAAATAATGTATTATTAGTAATTGGTTCACTTTATATACTGTATCTTTTGGAATATAAAAATGAAGTGTAATTATTCAAACCAAACCAATATTTCCATTATATTTTCTCTATCTACTTTAGTAGTAATTTCCATATTTCAGCAACACTAAGTGTAATAACCCATGCACGATAACTCCTCAATACAAACGTTGAGTACATGAATGAACACATAAAGAAATTTAAATGAATCGACTGTTTCCTTGTCAGCAAAATACTACAAGAATAAATTTACTGACTTTGTTTCATAAAAAATAGTAAACCTTTTCAGATACATTATTTCTCGAAGACCGTGATTATGTAATTATCACATTTAGTTGATTATTTCGTATTTATACTTAGTGCTCTTAATTTTTTCTTTAAGATTTGGAATCAGTTTCAATACAGTACAGGACAATTCTGCTAAGCATTCCTTTCAGAGCCTGCCAAGAAGAAAAGCACTTTAAGGGAACAGAAGAATTGCTATTATCAGGCACCTGTGATGAGTCAATCACTGCAGCTAAACACTGAATTTATGTCTGCTCATTTTGTCAGCCAAGGCAAAAGAAAAAATGTGGTTCTCCAAAGGTGGCCTACAGACACAAATGTTTTCTTGGCTCAAATCTGAGTAGAGGCTGTAACATGTGGTTTCTTATGTTAGGGACATTGAATAACATAATGGATGATGTCTTACACATTTTTATGGAAACCAGACATTGTTAGCTACAAAGCTGCAGTTTTAACATAAAAAGAAATTTGAGTAAGTTTTTCTTATTGGGTCCTAAAATAATGCAGTCCAGTGCATTGTTCTTGGCAAACCAAACTTAAAAACAGATAGAGCTCAGAGAATCTGGAGGAAGAGATAATTAAAGTGACCAAAGACTGGCTCTGTAAAATATCATCTGTGTCAAAGGAATTTGCCAAGCAACGCACTTTGCTGTTTTAGAGTTCTGACTCCCTAGCATTAATTTTGTTCCTTAAAGGTGTGCAGCATTATAACACAAAATTCTCAAAGATGTTCTACACATTGAAAACCAACACAAATGGGATACTGACAAAGAAATGGCACCTAAAAATCATACCACCTAAGTACAGCAAGAATTGTCAAGCCACAGGCCTTAATAAAAGCTTTTAAAAATGGCAGGAACTAGTAAATATTTTTCAATCCTAACCCCCAATATCAGTGGATTTAACTCACCAATTAAACTGTATAGACTGTCTACTTGGATCAAAAAGCAAGATCCATCATTCTACTGTCTTCAAGGGACACATCTTGTTCAAAAAACAGTTTTTTGAAAGTAAGAGTCTAGAATAAAGTTTATCAAGTTAATGGCCCCCATAAACAGGCTGGAGTTGCCATCCTCATATCAGATAAAAAGGACTTCAAACTAAAATTAGTGAGAAATGACAAAGAAGGTTATTACATACTAATAAAGGGATCTCTCCTCCAGGAGGACATAACCATCCTAAATATCTACACACCTAATCCCAGAGCACTGAACTTCATCAAGCAAACATTACTTTCACTAAAACCACACATAGATAGAAACACAGTGATAGTTGGTGACTTTAACACATCACTCTCACCTATGGACAGATCAACCAGGTAAAAACTCAACAGAGAAACCTCAGAATTGAACAACGCTATAGATCAACTAGATCTAACAGACATCTGCAGATGATTTCATCCAGCAACATCACAATATTCATTTTTTTCAGCAGCACATGGAACATTTTCCAAAATAGACCACATTTTAGGGCATAAACCAAACCTGTGCAGATTCAGAAACACTGAAATTATTCCCTGCATTCTCTCAGAACACAAGGGCATCAAATTGCAATTGAACCCCAATCTCCACCAATGAAAATCCAGTAACTCATGGAGATTGACAACACATTGTTGAACCACCAATGGGTCATCAAGGAGATCAGAACAGAAATTCAATATTTTACGAAATTTAACAAAAAGGAGCACACAAAATATCAGCTCTTTCTGACACAGCAAAGGCAGTACTCAGAGGTAAATTTATAGCTCTGAGTGCCTACATTAACAGAATCAACAATTTAATGTTGCACCTTAAGCTCTTGGAAAAAGAGCAACAAACCAACCATAATCCCAGTAGAAGGAAGCAAATTATTAAAATCAAAGCAGAATTAAATGGAGTCCAAAAAAACTATAGAAAGAATCCAAAAAACAAGGAGTTGGTTCTTCGAAAAAAATCAACAGAATTGGCAGACCCTTAGCAAATCTTACGAAAAAAAGAAGGGAGCACACCCAAATAAACAAAACCACAGATGAAAATGGTAATATCATGACAGAAATTACCAAGATCCAGGACATCATGAGGGAATCTTTTCAATCTTTCATGCCAACAAATTTGAGAATCTAAAACAAATGGTTGAATTTCTAGCCAAATTAACATACCCACACCTAATCCTACTAAACAGACCTATTTTAAGCACTGAAATAGAAATGGCAACAAGAGACCTTCCATCCAAGAAAATTCCTGGGCCAGATGGATTCACAGCTGAATTCTATAAGGTCTTCAAAGCAGAGCTCACACTAATATTCCTCCAGCTATTCAACAAAATTGAAAATGAAGCACTCAATGCAACTGTATGAAATCGGTTTTCCAGACTACTGTTTGGTATATACAAGGCCTATTGAACTTTCTGATGCATATATATATATAATTTTATTTTATTGCCAGTCCTGGGCTTGAGCTCAGGGTCTGAGCACTGTCCTTGAGTTTTTTTGAAGTCGGATAGGGGAGGGATGAAAACAAGATGTGGGGTGGGTGTGGTAGGAGGGAAATGGAGACCAAGATATAAGAAAGGGTATCAATGTATATGAAGTAATACACCCTCTATCTGGTGAATATAATGTAACCCTTCTATTAATTACAATAAAAGATATATGAAAAAAGAAGGAAAAAAAGAATGGGAGGATTGAGAACAAGCAAAGAAACAACAAAAAAAGCTGTGCAGCATTTTTTGGTTTATTATTACCCTTCCTCAAAAAAAGTCAATTTAAAGACACTGCTATCTTGTGCACAAAAAGAAGTTCATACAAAATATGTATATTCAAAGGAAACACATCTGACAAAACAAGTTTCAGGCAAAATCAGTTTCAGGTGGTAAATGCATAAAATAGCCATATCAGTTGTTCAATAGTATAGTTATCTATTTTATTTGTACACTATACATTTATTATAAAAATTTCTATTCCTTGAAAAAAATGAATTGTAATGTTTTTTGACTTTTCTAAAGCAGTATGTACCAAATCTAACTCAATTTTCCATTCTGCTGCTAGATAATATTTATCGAACAATATATGGTAATTTTAATTTTCATATAATTGATGATAAATTCATATTTTAAAACAACATTACGCAGGAGTCATTCATCCTCCTTTGGAAATGTGTAAGTAATGTAACAATGAATTTAAGAAAATCATTTGAAAAAAATGTAGTGTTCCTACTTTAAATGCATTTAAATAAATTTAAAATAGATTGAGTTAACATGATAGAGAAAGTTGCTGAGAAAAACTAGGAAGTAATAAATAAGATAAATGCATTCCACACTTTATGAAGACACAAATCTTGTGAAAGAAAGCTAAATAATTTATCAAACGTAATACATGCAAAGAATTAGGAAATTGAACAAACACAATGCAATGGAAATGTGTCATAATATGATTCAAACTCTATCATTAGAGATACAAAATGAAAGACTGAGAAATTAGCGTTTGCTGCTATATTTAAAGAGTGAAGTTAGCCAGGAAACAGATGAAAGAGAAAGAATATTCCAGAAAGAGAAGAAACAATAAATACATGAAAACATAATCTATATGCGAAGGAGAACATAATATGTCTCAGTTACTCAGTGATGAAAGTTGTTTGAGAAATCCCCCCAGCAAAATTTTGCCTGGATCTTCATGAGTTTTTGTTTGTTTGTTTTCTTGTGGCTCATGGGGCTTGAACTTGGCCTGGGCACAGTACCTGAGCCGTTCAGCTCAAGGGGAGTGTGTGTCCTGATAGAGAGGGTGCAGCCTGGGGCTGGGTGAGATGGTCTGGGGCTAGACAGAGGAGAGCCAGTACTGCTGGGGATGGTGGGGCCATCTTTTGCCCTTAGGCAGTCAGGGCAGCTCTGGGTGATGAGCAGGCACCTGGTCAGATGTTCAAAACATAGTTCATGGCCACAGTTTAGCAGACACAGACCTGGCTAAGCACTTACATCACCTTTAAAAAATAAAGAATAGGGGCTGGGAGTTTGGCTTAGTGGTAGATTGCTTGCCTAGCATGCACAGAGACCTGGGTTTGATTCCTCAGTACTACATACAGAGAAAAAAGCCGGAAATGGTGCTGAGGCTCAAGTGGTAGAGCTCTAGCCTTGAGAAAGTCCAAGGACAGGGCTCAAAAGCTCAGGACTGGCAAATAAATAAAAAATAAATTAATTTGAAAAAAAACGATCTCGGGGCTGGAAGTTTGGCCTAGTGGTAAAAGTGCTTGCCTAGCATGCACGAAGACTCGGGTTCGATTCCTCAGCACCCCACATACATAGAAAAAGCCAGAAATGGTGCTGTGACTCAAGTGGTAGAGTGCTAAACTTGAAAAAGCCCAAGGACAATGTTCAGCCCCTGAGCTTAAGCCCCAGAGGGAAAAAAAAAAAAAGATCTCAAACTATATTGGTGGCTGAGACAAAATATAGTAAGACTTTCCCCTCCTCATCCAGAGCATTATCAGTCTCAAAATTCTTCGGAGGAGGTCTTGATTGGATTGATCACTGAGTAGCAAGTACAAAGTAAATGAAGTTGGCTAGAGATATAGAAGACATATTTTTTAAGCAAGATTTTTCAGAGATAAGATTTTATGTGGGGCTGGGAGTTTGGCCTAGTGGTTAAAGTGCTTGCCTAGCATGCACAAAGACCTGGGTTCGATTTCTCGGTACCACATACATGCAAAAAAAAGCCGGAAGTGATGCTGAGGCTCAGGTGGTAGAGCTCTAGCCTTGAGAAAGTCCAAGGACAGTACTCAGGCCCTGAACTCAGGCCCAGGACTGGCAAAAAAAAAAAAAAAAGATTTTATGTGGATTCCATGTAATTTTCTTCACCCTTTTGGATTTTGATCAAAACTATTGCATTTATTAATGACACTTTTCAATACTTAACAACTTAACTAGTTCCCCAAGTCGATTTTGAATTATATGCACTCCTTCATTTTATGGAACATTTTAATTGCATAATTTCCCAAATCTTATTGCTTTTTGTTTTCCTTTATTGAATATTGATTGATATAGCACTGGTTTTCAGCTGGGGAAACAGCAAGATCTCAGCTGAATATACGTCTAGAGAGTTTCCCTACAGATAGAATAAGTATGTAACTACACAAACACCAGAGTACATTTATCAGAGCTTGGGAAAACGTCAGAGACCATAACGACTGTTTTTAATGTAAGAATAAATAAAGGACACTTTGAAAGAGGCAAACAGAAAGACTTTCCCTTATTGACTTTTTTGACAACTCAAAGCAAAAAAGCTGAAAAATGATGCCTTGCTTTGGAAGATCAGATGGAATTAAGAACAGGCCTTACACTTGAAACTCAGCACCAGTTCCACCAATCTAACATGCTGGTCAAGCCTTCTATATCCAGCACAGTGCTAGTACTTGTGGTTGCCACTTCTTTGGCCACGTGCAAAAAGACCTTCTTTACCATCCGTTCCTCAAACCTGAGTAAAAAGTAAGTGGCAGTAGTAAACCCATACAGAAGAAGAGCATAAACGCTAGCATGGACTTTGTCTTGATATTCTATTTCTGGCCCACTTCAGTGAGTTGGCAGAAATTTGAAAACAGAGAGGCCTGCATAAAGGTCAGAGTTCACAGAATCTGTGCAAATCTACTTAGACTCAATATAAAGGGAAATTTTAAGATAGGAATTCTTTCTGTGGTACTGAGGCTCTACCACTTGAGCCCCATCTCCTTCAGGTTTGAGCTTCATGAGTAACTAAGATTATAGATTTAGCCACTTGTGATTGCTTAGTGACCATCTGAACTTTTCACTAAATATTGTGATTGTATCAACTTTATAATCCTTTGGAGAGAATAAATGTACCAAGTGCATAAATATTAGTAAAATCATAGATTTTGTAATGGAAATAGTTTTGTATGTCACGGAATCTTTGATTTCCTTCCTCTGGATGCTTAGTCATATATCAGTTTTGGGGAACTTTTGTATTTGGACATGGGGATCTCATCAGTGGAATGTGCATCACATTTCAACATATGTGGGAGAATACATGCTCATTTTCCTAGTTTTAGCTCTTTGAAATATATAATACATAATGCTTATGAGGATACTAGATTTTGAACTCAAGGCTTCTTGCTTTCTAGGCAAGCATGGAATATGTTCTCACCAGCACCATGCTGGCTTTGTGGTGAATGATAGGGGATTGGGTTTAACTGGTGCCACCTTGTTCTCATGATAGAGAAAAGTAAAGTCCCACCCTTCCCCCACCACATCATGAGCATGCCTGAATTCCTAGAGGCAGGGACTGGGACTTGGAAAATAGATTATTGGATATTGAACTGGCAAGTTTTGGGTCATGACTTCTTAAGGTCCCCATTACCAGGACCCTATTTAGGTCCAGGCCAATACAGGCACCCTTACACCATACCTCATGTCTCCCAGCTCTCTAGTGGGAAAAGTGGTGTCCTAATTCAGACCTCTCCTGGCATTGATCTAATTTGATGGCATTGTCTTTCTGCTTTTTCTTTCCTTTCCATCTCTAAGAATTTTCTAATGGTTTTCCGATGTAGACTTCCAATCCGACCTCTCAAAATGTGGCTTCTCTGTTTCTTATGACTGAGTTTTACAACTAGCACTCTACCATTTGAGTCACACTCTCTCTCCTTTTCCCTTTAGTTTGTTTTTCTGGTAGACTCTTATGATTTTTTTCTGGACCCACCTCAGAGCTTGATTTTTTAAATTCTTCCCCTCATATAGCTGTGATAACTGAGATTGCCATGCGTGAATTTCATGTGACTGTAAAGTCACTATAAAACGAAGGGGTGAGCCTTTAAAAATTGGTTTTCTAGGCAAGCACTCTACCACTAGACCACACTCCCAGCCCCAAATGTCAAGTATTTCTAATGTTAATTTCTTGCCTGTAAAATTTTAGTTTTATAGCATTACTTCATATTATCCATCTCTATCCTATTCTATACATATTGGTAGAATATCTGTTCAGATGTTTGACTCATATATTTAAACTCTCCTGTAAATATTTGAAACCAGGCAAATGGTTGGTATTGTCTTCAGAGTATAGAAAAACTGAAGTTCAAGTTCTATTTATTTCCTTGAGTCCCCCTTACCCTCTACCCCAATATCTTTCTTTCCACTCAGGGTTTCTTATAAATTACAAGGAGAAGAAGGGAAACAACATTCATATTTCGCTTAGAAATTCCCTTAGCTAAATATCCAAAGTAGTCATCTGTAAAATTCTACTTTCTAACCAACAGAAGACTAACAGAAATGAATTCATGGAATTCTTTTTCAATACTTTATGGAAAGAATGTCCTTTTATAGTAATCTACTCATATTTCTTATGTGAGAAACAAATGCTTCTCGCTAGAAATACTGTTCTATGCATGTCAGACACTACTTAAGGAGGAAATCTAGGTGTGTGTTTGTGTATATTATTGTGTGTGTGTGTGTGTGTTTGCTGGTGCTTGATCCTAAACTATAGACCTTACACTATCAATCCCCAGCAGGCACTCGACCATGTCAGCCTCACATCTACTTCTTTCATCCTCCTTCACACACTGTCCCAATCACCTCCACATTACTAGGCATTTGTTATTGTGGCAAAAATCTCTATTAATTTATTACTTCAGATAAAAGCTTTCACCATCTAAATGTCTTAAAGCAAATAAAGCTTATTTATTTAAATGTTTGGAAACAAAAATTCCCAAATCAAGGCATACTTCGGACTACTATGCCTATGCTGAAGGTTATAAAGGAAGACCTGGTACATTGCTTTTAGCTTCTGGCATTAATCTGAAATCCTTGGTTTTCCCTACTTTGTATCTCTGTCTCCTCTAAGAGAGGGCACTCTATGTGTTAGGGAAGTTACTTTTTATAAAGACCATAATGGTTTTACGGCCAAAGTAAGTATGACACTATGGGCATACCATGGCCACCAACCCAGCTCAGTAACCCATTAATCCAGCTGAATTTTCCAAGATTCAGTTCCCATTGTCCGATGACAGAATAAATCTTTCAGTATAGTTTTTGGGGAGCGCAGTTCACTTCCTAATAGGTCAATGAAGAGATATTTAGTTGATTCACCTGGTTTAGTAACAAGAACGTTATTGATGGATTAATAAAGGTATATTTTTTTGTGGGTCATGGACTTGAACTCGGCTGGGGCCGAGCTCTTCAGCTCACGGCTACCGCCCTACCCCTTGAGCCAAGCCTCACTTTCGTTTTCTAGAAGTTAATTAGTGATAAGAGTCTCAGATCCTTTTGTGCCCAGGCTGATTTTGAACCTTGATTCTCAGATCTCAGCCTCTGGAGTAGCTAGGATTATAGGTGTGAGCCACCATGCCTGGCCAATAAAGGTAATTTTAAAGGGTATATTAGTCAGGAATCAATTTTATTAAATGACAAACAAAGCAAATAATGCATCTTATAATCCATTCTTCCCTAAGAAAAAAATAGTGATATGGTTTTATGCTAGTCTTTCCTTGCCAAAGTGTATCTGTCATTCAATTTCCTTTCTAGAATCAAAGTTTCAGAGAATATATATGTATATAGTTTGTCCTTATTTCTTTAGCTTGTTTCGATACAGAAAAAAATACTGTCGATTGCCTGGCTTAGACTGCTTTATTCTTCACACAAACAGAATGGAAACTGAGAACCAGAACCAGTACTTAACACTGCCTTCTCATATTGCTATTGTTACTGGACAGGAAATGTATATCTGCATATTCCATGGAATAGATTTTGTATCCTGAACGTGAAATCCTAGAAGGAAGTTGTAAAGTATTAATAAGAAACTCTTTGAGTATTCAATTGCACCACAAATCTTTCCTAATCTAAAGGGAAAAGAATATGTTGTACTTCGGCAGTCAAAGATTAAAGTACATATGAAATATCCCACAATGAGCCTGCTATATCTTCAGGATTTCATTTAAATGACTTTTTGTTTAAAAATAATGTTAGTATATTTTAGGGGTTTTGTTTTGTCTTACTATGCATCCAAGCAAGCTTCAAACTCATGATGTGTCTTCCTCTGCCTCCATAACGCTAGGATTATAGGTATGTGCATCACACCTGGATTGTTTTGAATTAAAATAAAAAAGAACAATGTTTTCTTAAAAGTTTTTTCTCTGCACTGTGTATTATACTGCAACCTATTTTTGTTATAAAATGATGTTACTTATGAAAAATAGTATCATGAACTAGTATGCTTACTTGCTAATACAAACTGGGTGTTAACAAACATCTAGTATCATCAACAGTTCCTATTGTGAGGAAAAATTAATATTACGTTTGTTTCTCTATGTATCTATGTATATTTTCTGAAACCTATATTAATGTTCTTAAAATCTATGTACTGGCAAGAAAGAAAATGTATCAATTTTAAATAGAAGGAAAAAATTTACAAAGATTTATTCAAAGTTACACCAAGAGAAGAAAAGGGAAAGACTGAATACTTACACTTTTAAACTACAAGATGGCTTTGTTTTTCCAATATAACATTCAACTTATTAAATTCCTTAAGTACATCTGTTAAATGTTCAGGAAATGCAATTTAAATAGCACTAGTGCAGAAGTACCATGTGAAGGAATTAGATTAGTCCATTTAAAAAGTTTTCAGTGATCCATGAAATGTCTACACTTTTAATAGGAAATTACTTATGGATCAATGCAATTTGTTTTACTAAAGAAACATGCTGAAATTCAATGGGCCTGATGCTACCTGTTTTAATCCACAAGGGCTGGGTTAGTCGGGTTACTTTTACTCTGAGAAATACCTGAAATCAGTCTCCTGAATTTTCTGGAATTTTTTAATGCAGAAACCCAATTTATTCAAATGCCCGTGGATTAATATAAAATTCTGATAAGTCTGATATGAGCAGTATTGAACAGAAAATGTATTTGGTTTTGTGAGAATATATGGACAGACCTATGATATCCTATAGGATAAAGAGGTAAGAAGGAATATTTAATCAGGTCTAAAGAAATAAAACAATTACCAGTGACTAGGAAAAATAACAATCTGGCCAGAGAGACTGTTACAGGACAAATAAATAGTTCAAGCTAAAGAACATAGTATAGCTGCATAGGTTTTGTTTTCTTTTTTTCTGTTATTATACTGTTTTATTTATCTATTAAATGAATATAGGAGTTAATAGAAGGAGAGCAATATGATATCCCTGTCAAAATTTCATTTACCTTTTTGTGACACAATCTTTCTTCTTTCTAATATCTGGAGTATATGAATATGTCCATGATCAAATGAACTGTTTCCATGAAACATTTCTCAACTGGTCCTAAAATTAAAGAAAAAAAATGAGAGTCATGCTAACCATATGGCCCAGTAAGAGATTCTCAACAAAATGACTAGGTAGTATCTGACAAATGAAAACAGCCCTAGAGGGAGGGAAAAATCAAAAGTCTAGTTAATAATCTCCAGCAGCTGTTGGACCAAACAAGAAAATAACCCAAAACCTAATGCTGAGAAGAGTATCTTTTATAAGAAATCTTAAGACACCTAGGAATGAAGCTGAGTGGAGGCTTCAGTACCAGCCATGCCAATATAGTAGTGTCATCTTGGTCTTAATCTGCAGAGATTCTTGGCTATCTTTGCCTCTGAGAACTTCATGAATCCTTTCTCCATTCCAGACATTGCATATCACAGTTCCTCTGAGTTTTGACCAGTGTGGTCAGTGGTGGCCCCTCCTACACAGAGGATATATCTCCCTCTCTTTGACCAGTCTCACACAAACAGTAGACAAGATTGCTGCAGACATTTTGGAGGGATAGATGCTGATGTGCCAGCCACATTCTCAAAGTAGCTTCTGCTTCCTTGCTAAAGAACTAAAACTACCACATCCAATACTTACACTCACTTCATCCTTAGAGATGGAATGGCCTCAGGTATGTCCCCATTCTAGGCCTTGATGCTAAAAATGTGTGTATCAGATACTAGTGCCACTGCAAGGAAAAACAAAAGAAGAAAATGTGTTCCCTTAAAAAAGTAAACGAAGTATTTTTATAACTGGCACTGAAGATATTGAGATCTGTGATATTCCTGAAAGAAATCACAATAATTGGATTAACTTAGCTAAAAGAAAACAAAAGTAGAAAAGTCAATGGAATTGAAAATAAACACAAGAATGAATTTAATAAAGAGTTATCAATTATAAGACAAATAAATAATAAATATTGAAAAAAGAGCATTTGGCTGCTGGATAAAAATGCATCCAGAATAAAGAATGACTTGAAAAGTAGAAAAACCAAATCTATGAACTTGAATAAAAGATTTTTTTGTCTCCAAAGAGAAAATCAAACAAGAAATATTTAAAAAAAACAATGACAACAATCAATTAGCTGTTGCAAAACAATCAAGAGAACTTTTCTTGATAGTATTCTGAGAAAAATATAATGAGAAAAGGATAGAAATTGTAATTAAAAGAGGCACACTTGAACACTCCTGAAACTGGCAGACACATATACACAGCTATATAAATAAATACCTGAAGATTTGTAATCAGACCGAAAATGAAAGGAGAATTCAGAGACATATTATAATCAAACTGTCAAAAAATCAGAGAGAAAAAGACAATTTTGTAAGCAGAAAGAGAAAAGAATTCTTCACATACAAAGAAAGCCTCCTAAAGCTATTATCAAATTTCCCAGCAGAAACTGTCTAGACCTGATGACAGAAGGATTATGTATTCACATAGTTGAAAGTAAAAACTAACCCAAGAATGCTTTGCCTTTTCTTAGGGAATAAAAGAGAGATAAATACTTTTTTTAACAAATAAAAGCTAAGGGAGTTCTCCACTGCCACATCTCCCTCCATAGAAATACCAGAGTTATTTAAAGCGAAATCAAAGGACAAAACTTAGTAACATAAAAAACATATCAAATAACAAAATTAGTAACAAAGGAAGTGTTCACTCAAAAATCACAGTAGTCTGATATTCTAAAGAGTGAGAAAATCACGAATAACTTCGATTTTAATGTTAAAACACCTCTTAAAATAATAATATGTTAATATGTACACATATAAAAAGATGTGCTGGACATTTGGTGGCTTCAGCTTATGATCCTAGCTATTCAGGAGACAGATCTGAAAATTGCACTCTGAAGCCAGGCTGGCAAGAAAGTCTGTGAGATTCTTCCGATTAACTATGAGCAAGTAAATACATAAGCTATAAAATAAGTTTGTAAATAAATAGATAAAGTAAAATAAATATAGTTTTTAGCAAAAACCATAATATAGTGTCCAGCTCCTGAGTATAAGACAGCATATCATGTACAACACACACACACACACACACACACACACACACACACACACACACACCACACACAAGGGTTGTAAAAAATTTCCCATAAAAATCATATATGAATATGAGCACTGGTGGCTCAAGACTATAACTTTCACGAAGGTTAACTTAAAATATTTTGTTTAAATTAACAATTATATTTTGCTAGAACTAATTTGTTTATTGTAGTCAATATTTAAAACATTCAGTTGGGCTAGGAGCATAGCTTAGTGGTAGAGAGCTTGCCTAGCATGCATGAAGCCCTGGGTTCGATTCCTGGATGCAACATACACAGAATAAGCCAGAAGTAGTGTGGCTCAAGTAGCAGAGTGCTAGCCTTGAGCAAAATGTGTCCAGGGACAGTGCCCAGGCCCTGAGTTCAAGCTCCAGGACTGGCAAAAAAAATGTAGTTGCAATTGGGTGAGGCTGGATCATCCAGGCAATCATAGGTACTCAAGAGGCTGAGATCAAAGTTTGAATTTAACCCTGGCCGGAAAGTCCATGAAAAACTTATTTCACATCAATTACCCAAAAGAAGCAGGAAGCTCAAATTGGGGAGCACTCTCCTTGATCAGAAATGACTCAAGGACAGCATCCAGATCCTCAATTTAGGCCCAAGAAAGGCATACACACACAAACACACACACACAGACTACCTTCAACCAACCAACTAGAGGTACAACAATGCCAACAACCACAAAAGGAAAAAAATAACTGTAGGCAGAATGATTAAAAAATTTAAAATATTTGCATGAAATTAGGTGAACTTACTATTATCCTAAAGTGTTTTATTACAACCACATGTCTTGTCATAAATATATAAATGGGAAAAAGAAATAATATTATTTCAGGAAAACATCAAATCTTAAAGGAAGACTCCAAAAATGAAAGGAAAGAACAAAATTTGTGAAACAGCTAATTTAAATAAATTAGCTGAATTAGAACAGGTTTTAAGTATGAATAATTATCTTGAATATAATACACCACAATTTTCAACCAAAATATATAGACAGAATAGATTTTTTAATCCTTTTTTTCTCTTCATATATTTTTATTGTAATCAATAGAAGGATTACATTATATTCACCAGATAGGAGGTACATTACTTCACAAATATTGATATCCTTTCTCATGTCATGGTCCCCATTTCCCTCAAGAACAGATTTTTTTAGACTCAATTGTATACTGCCTACAAGAAATTCCTTCAGGGATGGTAGTATAGCCTAGTGGTAGAGTGCTTGCTTAGAAAAGCCCTGTGTTCGATTCTTCAGTACTACATACACGGAATAAGCCAGAAGTGGCGTGTGGCTCAAGAGCCAAAGTGCTAGCCATGAGCAACAAGTGTCCAAGGACAGTGCCCAGGCTCCTGAGTTCAAAGCCCCAGAACTGGTTATAAAAAAAAAAAGAAAGAAAGAAAAAGAAAAAAAAAAGAAATCCCTCCAGCTTTAAGAAGTGATGGAAAAGACAATTAGATATAGATGACATACAAAAGACAGCAGATGTTGCTATTTTTAATATAGACATAAACTTTAAGTCAAAGAATTACAACAGACAATATTCTATAATAAGATATAGGATATAACACTGAAGCATGTTTTGTAATAAAATTTCACATCAATTTAGATACCAATGAATGGCAATATTGTCACAATAAAAGTTGTGGGGCCAGGAGTTTGATCTAGTGGTAGAGTGCTTGCCTAGCAGGCATGAAGACCCCGGTTCGATTCCTTGGTACCACATACATAGAAAAAAAGCCAAAAGTAGTGCTGAGGCTCAAGAGGTAGAGCTCTAGCCTTGAGAAAGTCCAAGGACAGTGTTAAAGTCATGAGCTCAAGCCCAGGTCTGGCAAAAAATAAATAAAATAAAAGTTGTGGATATATATATACATATATATACATATATAACACAAGCCCAAGGTAAACATCAAATTAATTCGTGAAAATAAAAAATAACTTTTCTCTAAAATTCAGAGCAGTCACATATGTTCACTTCTGTCAGAGAATACTAAAAGTCATAACTCAAATAACTAACTTTTGAAGGGAATAAAGAACTAGAAAGAAGCAAAACTATTTCTGTTTGCAGATGACATGATCATGTTTATATGACATATACTACTAAAAACCTTGGAGAGATAAGAAATTAACTCATGTAAAGAATACAAAATCATCTGGATTCGATGTGTAGCCCCAACAAGAAAAAAGAAAGAAGAAGAAAAGGAGGATTAGGAGGGAAAGGAAGAAGAAGAAGAAAAATAAATTAAGGAAATGATCCAATTTTCTAGACCATCAATTACTTGGAATTAACTTAATGAAGGAGAGGAAAAGTCAGTGCTACAACCATATGATACTAACAAAGCTCTTAAATATTGATGAAAAACTTTGAATATAGAGAAAATGATAGATAGCCCATGCTCATGAACTAAAGACCATGTCAATCTTGATATGTCAAAATGTCCACATCATCCAAAATAATCTACAGAGTTAAAATAATTGCTATAAAAATTTTAATGTCTTGGTACCCATTACCCCCCTCACCCCCCACCCGTCTTGGTTTTCCCCCCTTCCCTATCAAATTTCAAATAACCAAATACAAATAAATTCAATGTACCAAGACATGTGAAAGGGTATCAATGTATGTGAATTAATGCACCTTCTATCTGGCAAATATCATGTAACCCTTTTATTAATTACAATAAAAATATGAGAATAAAAGAAAAAAAAAGTTTAATGTCACAATAATATAAAAATACTCTAAAATTAACATGGAACTATGGAAGTTCCTAAATGACTTAATCTTCAATGAGAAAAATAAAGTTAAAAGCATCATGCATCCTAATTCCCAACTATGTTATATTGCACAATATTTTAGAAAAGCTTGCTATGGGCCCTAAAAATGACAAATTAATATAAAAGAATTAAAGGCCCAGCAATTAATCCACATATAAATAACTAGTTTTGGGACTGATCCACAAAGACATACAATAAGGAAAGCACATCTTATCAAATGGTTTTGGGAAGCAAGTGTGATAAGATTGGGAAATATCTGAAACTGGATTATAGGTTAGAATGTTTGACCTGAAGTAGGAATTAGTACAATAAATGGGATCAACCGGGCACCAGTGGCTCAAGCATGTGGTTCTAGCCAATCAGTATGCTGAGGATAGAAGTTCAAATCCTGAATGAGCAAGAATATCCATGAGGTACTTATCTCCAAGTGAGCCCCAAAAGTGCTGGAAATGGAGCTGTCTCTCAAGTGGTACAGAGCTAGACTTGAACTAAAAGGCTCAGGGGCAATTCCCACGCCAGGACCAGCACACACACACACACACACACAACCACACACACACACACACACACATCATAGGATCAGAATTACTTAGAACTAGTCTTGTTGATGACATCTCCCTACCTACTCTAACACTTCCTCCCCACCCTATAATCAAAACACGCTTTAAGAAAAAATAAACAAAAGCATCTGTCCTTGTTGGTCATAAGAGACTTATGCTAGTAATCCTAGAAATTAAGAAGGCTGAAATCTGAGGATAATGGATCAAAGCCAGCCCATTCAGGAAAGTCCATGAGACTTTAGTTAAGCATGACTCCTCTGTCTCTGTCTCTGTCTCTGTCTCTGTCTCTGTGTCTGTCTCTATCTCTGTCTCTGTCTTGTCTCTGTGTCTGTCCGTCCGTCTGTCTCTCTATTCTCTCTGTCTCTCTCTTTCTCACATACACACACATACACAAAACAAGAAGTGGCTCAAGTGTTAAGAGTGTTAATCTTGAGCAGAAAGCTAAGACAAAGTGCCCAGGCTGTGAGTTCAAGACTCAGGGCATAGATAGATAGATAGATAGATAGATAGATAGATAGATAGACAGACAGACAGAGCATGGAAGTGGAGCTCCATTCTCGATTCTAGGGGTAGGGCGGTAGCCTAGAGCTGAAGAACACAGGGACAATGCCTAGGCCTAGGGGTGGGGAGATAGCCTTGAACTGAAGAGCTCAGGGACAGTGCAGAGACCAAAGTTCAAGCTCCATGATCCAGAAAAAAAATTATACAGCAAAGGCAAAATATAGGCAAAATGCAAAGAGAAATTGTGGAACATGAGAAAATATTTTTAAGTTATGTGTTCAATATTTATATATTGAAAGCAAATTAAATTTTAGATAATAGCAATAAAATATATTAAATGTACTAAAGGACCTAAATATACATTTTGAAAAAGAAATATAATGGCTAAGGAATGATATGTAAAGATGCTCAACATCAGTAATCATTACTGAAATAAAAGTCAAAATCTAATTAGTTACCATCTTATAAAAATTATAATACTTATTTTAATGCAAATTTAGGAAATATTAGTGGTATATACAGGAAATATAATTCTTATAAGGCAAAATGGGGGACATTTTAGTGAAAGGTTGAAGTGTACAATTTTGCAATGATATTAATAGGTTCTGGACACCTACTACTCAACATGATGACTCTAGTAAATAATAACATACCTTGAAATTTTCCAGAATTACCACACATACCAAAAAATAACTATTTGACGTGATGGATAGGTTAATTAGCTTGATTGTGGCAATCATTTTACAGTGCAGGTGAAACTTCAGACATATCTTGAATATATACAATTTTATTTTTCAATCATATCTGAGCAAAGCTTAGAAAACCTATCTGAAGTTGTAACACATGCTACTTTGTAGATTAACCTTGAAATCATTTTGTCACACAAAAGGCAGTTGCAAAGTAACAAACCTTGAAAATGGATGGAAATATAAGCATTTAGTGTGAAAATATTTTTCAGCTATTAGTTACTAAGTTAAGTATGCTCAATTATTTTCCAGTAGGAAATACTATTCATTTGATTACTTAATGTGCTTCCTCTTGCCAGTCTTCCTTATACTATAAACAGTAATTAAACAGAATATCACAGGAATTTGGTATGCATGTGTGAATGAACTGATGGAAGCAATAGATTTGGAGAATGTTTATCCCATGCCAGTTAGTTGCCTTCCTATTTTCATTAACAATTAATCCTGGGATAACAACAGTGTTTATGACATTCTTACAGCAAGAGAAATTAAGGATTGTTTCACATAATAATTTTCCCAAGAACATTCAAACGATAAATAACAAAAGCTAAATTTGGATCTAGTCGATTTGACACAGAAGGCCCGATTTTTTTAAAGTGTATTGTACTCATTTTAATTTTACATTGTTTCAGAAACTAATACAAGAATTAAAAGAAACATTGATACTATAGGCAAGAAAATAAATTCCAAGGTATAGATTCCTTCCCTTTGAGCCTTTCTTCCTCAATTTAGATAAAATAGGTATTGAAACACAATTACCTATTGTGAGAAAAGTGTTCTTTAAAAGCTTTTCACCAATATCTTTGTGAGCTAGATTTTTTTTTTATGAATTAAATCCTGGAATAGGATTCAGATTAACTGAAATTTTCAAAAAGAAGAATTTTCTTACCAATTGTCTTCACACTGAATTCATTTAAGAAGAGAGGAACTTGCCTCAATTTGCCATAGCAAGAAGGACATTGTATTAATTTTATTTCAAATTAGCTAAAAACGTATCACAGTATTGTTGTATTGTAATACTTTGCTGCTCTTCTTGGCAGTCCACATACTTACTCCACCATATCAGCATCTTCTGTTGGTTCCTTCGTGGCTTTGTCTTTTTGAAAAGGTGCCAATGCATCTCTTTCAGTGTTTGAGCCAGACCTGGACAATCTCCATGAAGACTCTCCTTGATACTCATTCTGAGGCTGACTTGGCAGACAGACATTATTGCTTTCACCTAAGCATAGGGAAACACACAAAGGACAGGCCAAGTTAGAGATGGCCTGTGTGCTTGGCAACCTTTGCATCTTGTAAAGTTATAGTTTCTGAAAATTTGAAATCAATTTCTTCTTATTTTCTTGAGCCAGTTTTATTTCTGGCACTCATGCCTCCTAAATGAAGCACCAGGTTTATTTTGGAGATTTGTTTGACCATGTTTACTTTCCAATATAGCTATTGCATCATCTTCAGCTGGGTTTTTTTTCCTACTAGAAGTAATTTTCTCCTCCCAGAAGAAGATTGCAGTGAAACTATAATAATAATTGCAACTGACAATGGTAAACCAATGCAATAAAATTTACATAAAGTTTTGAAATAAGGCACTTTTCACTATTTCTAAGGTGATTCATGGCAGTATATCTTTCTGACCATTTATCATTTTAAATTAAAACTACATTAGTGTCAGAAATAATGGGAAGGAGAGCCAGAGAGGAGGTGGTGAGCACAAAGCAAAAAGAAAATGTTTCTTAATGCACAATTTAAGAACCATGCATGCCACAGTCCTATTTTAATCATCTTCTCCATTTGGACCTTTTATAGGCAAAGGCTAAATAGTTTGTGTGTAGATGGAATAAAAGTTGGCTGCAGTCAACTCCAATTCCCATCATCTAATTGGTTTCAATTAAGAATAATAAAAATTCAAAGTCTCTAGTGGTACATAGCTGCCATTCTAGTTGTATGAGAGGCTGCGATTGGGAAGGTTAGTTTTAGATCAACCAGCCTGTGAGATTCCGTCTCACAGAAGGAGACTGTGTGTAGTGGTTCATTCCTGCCTCCTTAGCTAATAAGAGAAGCCTAAAGTAGAAGGAAAATCAGGCTAACACATAACTGGGCAAGAAGCATGACCTCTTAAAAGTGGCCAGCAAGAGATGGGCTGAAGGAATAGCTCTGCCACTGGCACATCTACCTAGCAAGTGTAAGTCACAGAGCTCAAATCCAGTATCATCAAAATTAATTGTAAAAGTATATGCAAATATACATTATGTATATAATATACATATATGCTGTATACATTATCCCAACAATAAAATACAATTTAAAAAAAACAGAAAATTGGGCTGGGAGTTTGGCCTAGTGGTAGAGTGCTTGCCTAGCATGCATGAGGACCCGGGTTCGATTCCTCGGTACCACATATAGAAAAAAGCCGAAAGTGGTGCTGAGGCTCTAGTGGTAGAGCTCTAGCCTTGAGAAAGTCCAAGGGCAGTGCCTAGGCCCTGAGCTCAAGCCCAAGACTGGCAAAAAAATGTATAAAAAAAGAAAATTAAAAAACATGTCAGAAACAACAGATTATATGGTCCTTGTTTTGGACCATTTATGTGACATTCTGCACATTGGAAATTTATTAAATACTGGATTTTATGGGAGAATTTACTTACTCTCCAGGAAAAATAAACTTAGTGACAAATACAGCATAAAGTATACAATTACAGAAGACAAAGTTATCTTGAAAGAGTATGAAAACAGGAAAATTATGAAAAATTAAAGTAAGCACGACATGTCTATCGAACATGTCTATTCCATGGAACATGTCTATTCCAACACTGGCCCTTCCTAGTACCATACAGGAGTCTTATTTTCCCTCACTTTTGGTTAAACTAGGGCCATATATTCTGTTTTTTCTGACATGTATTTTTTAATTTTCTTTTTTTAGGGTGCTTCTTTTTATTGTAATGTATAGAGGGGTTAAAGTTATATTCTCCAGGTAGTAACTGCATTACTTCTCTTACATGTTTTGTCCCTATTTCCTTCCCCCAACACCCCCGAATCATCTTGTTTTCCCCTCTTCCCTTTCCTATTTCAAATAAACAAATAAACGTATGTACAATATGCCAGAGTGACATACTATAGCTACTTGAGATTAACCAAAGGGCAACAAATAGTATTTTATGATTGGGATAATGTATTGAGGGGTTACAGTTACATTTCTCAGGTAGTTGGTATATTACTTCTTGAATACTGATCCCTTCTCATACTTTTGTCCCACCCCCTCTCCTCCCAATCATCTTGTTTTCCCCCTTTCCCTTCCCTATTTCAAATAAACAAATAAACATATATACAATACACCAGGCAACAAAGTCCAATACAGTAACCACACATAATTAACCATAAAGACAAAAAAAGAGAAAAGAAATAACTTCACATAGCACATTAAGAACAATAATCACAAAAAAACTATTGTTTCCATATCCTAGTATCATGCATCTGAATAGAGGAAGGAAAGGTGAGCAAATATATTCATTATATTCAATTATGTACATTATGTGAAAATGTGAACTATGTGACTTGTGACTTGAAAGTATGAATTGGATGGGGAAAGGTGAGATCTTGACCAAGATGCATTGTACTCATAATCTGACTTGTGGAATTGAACATCTTTGTAAAAAATTTGAGAACCCATATAGATAGATAGATAGATAGATAGATAGATAGATAGATAGATAGATTGATTGATTGCAGTCCTGGGGCTTGAACTCAGGGCCTAGGCACTGTGCTTGGACAATTTTTACTCACTAGCACTCTGCTTCTTGAGCCACAGTGCCACTTCTGGCTCTTTCTGTGTATGTACATGCTTGGCAAATACTATACCACTATGCTATGCTCTTGACCCCAAAGAGTATTTTTAAAGTATGTAAAACCACCTCCATAAGACATATTTTAATATTATTTGATTTACAATAAAATATAATTGATTATATCAATAGCTCCCAGTCAAGTAATTTTCCTTCTGGAGGAGATGAAGGAAAATGTAACAAAACATAATAATGACATCTTAATAGATCACTGTTAAGCTTATGTAACCAAAATACTGGGTAAGAATGTTACAATCTTAAGGAGTAATATACACACATAAGACAATAATTTGTGCTTCTATTTGTAATTAAAGTAAGCAACTTTTTTTTCCAAATCAAAGGAATAATAAGCATTGCATTTTTATTTCAAAAGAAAATAACAAGAAACTCATTTTTATTTCCAATAAATATGATCTTTTCCTTAGTTATAATTTTGGCCTGTGAGGTTGAGGGAATATAACTTTGAAGACTCGCACTGCTGTGTTACTTTCAATTTATAATGACACCTTTGTGGTTTGATATTTATGTGAACTGTGATTTTATTTTTCTTTAAAAAGTACTAGTAGTAAAATAAGAGAAAGCATTATTAAACCATAGATTATATCATTACTAAGCTGATATCTGAATTTATGAATATGCTTGTGATTCAAATGCAGTGCTGTTTGAAAATAACTAATTTTCACTTTTCATTCTGGATCTGACTATTTGGTGGAAAGTGAGTCAGTCCCATGGAATCTAGATGAAAACAATCTCTTGAAACTGGAAGAGTGTATAAAGGCAAAGATTTGATAAACATTGCCATTTTCTGATTTAGCTCTCATAGTCTAAGTTTCCTCCACTATTATAATCTTGGCTTACACAAAGCAAAATTTCCCCATTGACATTACGGCAAGTATTTAATTACTCTTTCCTCTTTTGTGGGGGTCCCATAGGCTTTGCTGGTTATTAGCAACCACCAGTCATTATATGTGTCATTCTTACATGTCAAAAGATGCTATGCAATGTGCATCTTTAATAGCTTGCCTTATACACTTCCTTTGTGCCAACATGATACTTTCAGTTTTATTCAATTTAATTAACACACTGTTAAGAACTAACACCTCTAAAGATTTCTTCCTAAATTTAATTGTCAGGGTTATTTATAGAGATGTTACAGTTACATGCATACAATAGTGATTACATTACTTTTTAAGCATTGTTACCTCTAAAGATTTTAAAAGAGTTAATTATAATTACTTCTTCATGCCTGTAAACAGAACTCAATAGATATAGATAAAAGTTTCATTGTTATCCATGCTCATGCCTGTAATCCTAGCTAATCAGTAGGCTGAGATCTGAGAATCACAGTTCAAAGCCAACTCAATCACTAAAGTCCATGAGATGCTTATCTCCAATTTACCACCAGAAAACCAAAAGTGGTGCTGTGGCTCAAGGGATAGAGTACTAGCCTTGAGCTAAAGAGTTCAAGCCCCACAACTGACAAAAGAAAGAAAGAAAGGAAGAAAAAAGAAAGAAAGAAAGAAAGAAAGAAAGAAAGTAAGAAAGAAAGAAAGAAAAGTAAGAAAGAAAGAAAGAAAAGTAAGAAAGAAAAAAGAAACTTTCATTGTTAGTTTCTTAAGTTGTGGTCCTTAAATAATCTATAGGAAAGTAAAATAAAAGCACTTAAAACTTTAGAGAGAAGTTCAGAAAGAAATGCTGAGGGAATTTTACTAAATATGACTTTCAGTTATCCATGCATGGAAAATACAATATTTTATTTCATAAACTTCAATAAATGCAATGAAATTAGTACAGAATCATAAGAATAACTGGAAGTTACACATTTTCAAAAGTTCTCTTCTTATAATAGAGCTGTATTTTTAATTGGTAAAATACTTAGAAATAGAGCTTCAACATAAAGATACAATGAGTATCTATTAAACACTGGGCACTGTGTTATGTATTGATAATACAATTGGTGATACAAAGAACTCCTTGTCAAGTGATTTAGATTCTTGAAAAGAAGATATCGAAAAATACGATAAGAAATAATAATGACATCTTAATAGACCATTGTTAAGCTTAGACATACAAAATACTGGGATAAGAATATTCTAATTTGAAGGTGTGATATATACACACATAGGATAATAAGAGAGAAGCTATGAAAACTGAACATTAGATTCTTTAGAAAACAGGCAATGTCTGGCACATGAAATACATCATGACTGTGGTCATCAATTTGGATTTTGCATAAAGCTACAGTGTGGAGAAAGGAATCCAGTGAAGTAGATGCATAGGAGAGTGGTGACTGTTAGTGCGTTAACAAAAAGGACAGTGAAAAATGGAAAACAGAAGATAACTTGAGAAAAAATACACATTGAGGTTAATTGTTTGGGGTCATTATTGTGGCTCCTTAGCTTTATTTCCTTTTTTAAAGTTGAAGCTATACATCTTTTGGTGAGTTAAGAGGAGACATTTAGTGAAAAGATTTCCTACTTTACAATTATTTTAAAACTTCCGGTCAAAAACATAATCCACCAAAAATGTCCACAAGTGTACTATATGTCAATGACTTATTGACCATGCATAAAGTTGAAAAATGTTGAGAGACCTGAAAAGTATTCCACTGTTCAAAACCAGACAATCCTATCTAGCCAGAATACACTAAGGAAGGAAGTAAATCATCTAGAAATACCACAATGTCACAGTGGCCAGTGATATCAAAGTTGTCACTATATTGTTAACTTTACTAAATAGTACATTCATCTTTGTTGTATAATCTCCTTATAATTTATTACTAACATTTGTTAGAAATTTGTATTCTGCAAAACAGGATCCCCTAACCCTTTAATGCATCTTGACAATGTTTTAAATGATACTATTTGATCCATGTGTTATTAAAGTTACAACTCTTTTTAAAAGTTGAGTTCATCAGACTTGTCCTTATGGGGTAGGAGAGGCATGCTCTTTCTAAACATATTTTGTTGATTGTAGCCAGCCACATCCTTATGGGTAGTCATCTGTTTGAACATACTACTTTTAATTTGGAAATCTCTTCCTTGGCTTACCATAAAGCTCTTTATTGATTCTAACGTTTTGTAACTCACTTATAAGGCACTTAATGGCCATAGAACAGTATGTGTACCAAATATATTATTGGAAGATATCTCTTGTTGCCGGCTGAGGTCACACAAGCAAGCTATTCAGTTTTTCCAAAACATATACTCAAATCCCTTGAAGCCCTCACTTTTAGAAAATATGCTCCCTGATTGTGGAATATAGTTGCAATTTTGACTCATTATATTCCATCTGTCTGCCTGTAAAAAAGAAGCAGTTGTGTTTAGTTGAATCTCCAAATATTATTTTTAGCTGTCACATCTACATTTTCTTGGTTAGTAGATGTACATCTTTAATACAGTATACAGATACTTAATGCTTCATCCAAGTGGTACAAATTAAACTCGATCTTTGTCTAGGTTCACCAAGGGACATAAAATTGCTACCATGATTTTCTACTGAAGAAAACAATATGTGAAGTTTGGGGTATGATATGCATGGAATCATATATTGAATGGTTGGTCACTAGTTGGTACCACTGTTGTGGAAGGTTCTGGATTCTGTGAAGGTGGGTCTGTGTAATCCCTCACTGGGTGGGCAACCTTAATACTAAAAGCTCCAGTCTCCAGGAGTTTCTCACAGAATCAATGGAGCAAAGAACTACATAGATGAAAACTTTTGAAATTATTACCCAAAGGAAATTATTCTTCTCTTAGGAGGGATTTTTGCACAGTGATAATAAAATCAACTAGCAAATCAATCATTGCTTGAGCAGTATTTTAGTCAATATAGGAAACTAAAATTAAAAAAATATATAAACTGCTTCATTTATTCCTGAGTAGTCACTTCAGGTTTTCAACAAACTACTATGATACTCATTAGTTTATTTTTAATTTTTTTTTGTCAGTCGTGGGGCTTGAAGTCAGGGCCTGAGCACTGTCCTTGGAATTTTTCTCAAGGCTAGAGCTCTACCACTTGAGTCACAGCACAACTTCCAGCTTCTTTCTATGTATGTGGTACTGAAGAATCAAACTCGGGCCTTCATGCAAGCAATGTACAACTAGAGTTAGTTTTAAAACTAAAAAAGTATTAGCTAAGTGCAAATGACTGGTAGTTTAAAGCCTAGATATTCAGTATGATAAAATCTGAGTATTACAGTTCAGGGCCAGCACAGCTGACAAAACTGAGACTCTTATTTCCATTGAACCAGCAAACAGTCAGTAGTGGAAGGGTGGCACAAAAGGTAAGGGTTCCATCTTGGGCAAAAAAGACAAGTGAAAGTAGGAAACAAACAAGCAAATAGCAAACAAAAACTAGGAAATTAGACATGAAATTAATTTTAAATTGTAACAATTCCATTTCAATATGTATTTTAGTGTTCAAATTTTGTTAATATTTTGAATCTAAAATTTGGAGAAATTAAAGGATGACTTATCATTCTAATTATTCAAGGGGCTAAGACTAAAAGTTTACATAGAAAGCCAGTCTGAGTAGCAAAGTCCAGGAGACTATATGTTCAGTTGAAGAGCTAAATACTGAGCTGATTGTGTGGCCTTGAGGAAATTATCTGAGCAAGGAGGAAAAGCCCTGAGTTCAAACCTTAGTGTAGAAAAACAGAAAAGGAAGGAGATGAAAAGCTTTGGCTACATCCTCTTCTAAAATATTTGTTCAGGTAAAGCATTACTTCCTTGTCTAAGAGAGTAGAATTTCTTAAGCCATTTCTATATTCTAAGTATTATGCCTCTGTCTCATGTACAGCTGGCAATGATTTCTATTCTTCAGGCTGTCATTTTAGCTTAACTATGTCCTCTGACAGGTAGAAGCTTTTTAACTTTGACACCATCCTGCTTATCCATCTTTTCCTTGGTTGCTATGCTCCTAGATCTTTACCCAGAAACTTGTGGACTGTGTCAAAGATTTACAGGGCTTCAGATCTTACATGGAATTCTCTCATTCATTTTTCATTGACACTGATGCAAGGTGACAGATAGGCATCCAGCTTTAGTGAGGTTAGGAATGTCAACTAGGTCAACCATTCTAGAAGTAGTATTGGAGGTTCCTTAAAAACTAGAAATAGAAATACCTTGTGATCTAGCAATTCCACCCTTGGGTAATTATCCAAAAGATACAAACAAGGATACAGTAAAGGCACCTTACTCCACTAAACACTATTCACTATAGCACAATTATGAAATTAGCTCAAATGCCCTTCAACTGATAAATGAATAAAAATGTGGTGTATATGCACAATGGATACTGCATTATTTCCAAAGAAATGGAAGGCCCCTGAAATAATTATGCTAAGTGACGAAGGATGCATGTTTTCTCTCACACATGGAACCTGGAATTAATCACTATGTCTATAAACATATACTCTGGGATGGTATTCAAGTGTGCACAAGTGTTTTAAGCAAAATATGGTAGACGAAGTGAAGAAGTCAAACAATGTAATGTCTTAGAAAACATAATGCACAGTTCAACAAATTAAATATTGGGAACTGGATACTCAAAAGGGAACACTGGATCCAGAAGAAAGGATGTGGAGGAATAAAGAGTAAAAGACGGGGAATGTGATCATATAATTATTTGCATATCTTTGAAAATTAAGAAAATTGAGGGAAGAGGTTGAGAGGAATGAGGGAGAATAATGGAAAGGATAACACTGATCAAGGTTCATTGTATTCATATAGTGTTTTCTGGAATGACTAATCCTTTTTACAACTTCTTAAAGAGAAAAATAAAATTTTAGAATGGTAGGGCTGGGAGTTTGACCAAGTGGTAGAGTGCTTGCCTTGCATGCACGAAGACCCGGGTTGATTCCTCGGTACCACATACATAGAAAAAGCTGGAAGTGGTGCTGAGGCTCAAGTGGTAGAGCTCTAGCCTTGAGAAAGTCCAAGGACAGTGCTCAGGCCCTGAGCTCAAGCCCAGGACTGGGAAAAAAAATAAAAAGGGAATTTCCTTGCACTGAGGTATTTACGATGTATTTATGTTAACAAATAATATGACATATTTTCTCCTTTTATGAATCTGAATATGTTTGGCATCAAATACTAGCGAGAGTCAGATAATTAGAGATGGAGGAAAAATGTGAAAAGTAAAGACATTCTCCCTGATTAAAATGGCAAATATAAAATGAAATGGTCCTTCTCAAAGCTAAGTGTGTTCAACTAGGCTGGAGCATAAGATGTAAAAGCACAATGGATCACTGAAACCCAGCCTTGTGGCCTACCCTGATCTAGCGCCATATAGTTAGAGCAAGTCACTCAGTTCCCATTCCTTTATAGAAAATTTTTCTCAGCAAGAGGCAGCTAGTTTTTTGGGGCTCAGCAAGCAAGACTCAGCATGTGAAACTTTGAACAATCCTGCACTGCAGGGAATGTTTTGCAGAAACAGCATGACAAGATTGCCAAGAGGATTACCTCTTGATTTCTTTTGTCCTTGGGTTTATTTCATCTAATAATGGGACAAAGACTATGTGTTGCACGATGAGGAGAGAATTTATTCATAAGTCATATGCTGTAAAATTGTTTTACCATCCTGGTTGCACATAATTTCCTAAGAAAGCAATGCAACACATTGAATATAAGATGTATGTTGTTTTCTTTTTAAAGATGTTTATCATTATACTATCAATAGAGAGCACAGAATATATGTTCTTGCAATAGCTTAAAGACAGAATCTTAAAAAGATGTTTCCTTTGCTGTAACAAAAGATGGGAACCACAAAAATGAAGATGTTGTAGGGCCAAGTGGAATAAAAGGCCATTTTATTTCAAAATTCTATTAAAGACTGCTAAATACTATTAAGTACTTTAAATTTCAGACATTCTTGTTTTATATACTAAATTGAGATTACTATAAATTGTCATATATATGTATATAGAGAAATATAAGTGTATATATTGACATATACCCTTAAATACAACTATTATTTCCCTGGCCTAAGAGAAGGCTTAGGGTTATAGGTTAGAATACCTGCTTCCAAATAGCATACCAGCCACCTATCCTTTGGCTATCTAAATCTGTTTCAAAATCAAATTCCCTTAGGAACATTAAAAACATAATCAAAAATGTTTAAGTATTTGTATAGAAATGTAGGGATATGCTGCAGAAGAAATATGTTAGAAACTAGTGCAATGAAAAACAATATTGTAGGCTCTTAGTTTCAATGTACACCAATCATTCTGATTCACCCAAATATTTATAAAATGGTATATGTAAGAGGATAAAAGAGTACATTTTATGTAGATAGAATTAGCAAGGGAAAAATAGATAAGAAACTGATGTGTCTCAATTCTGGACAAGTATGAAGGTTTCACAACTTTTATTTAACAGAATAACTTTAATTAGGTGATATAGGCAGCAGTGATATACCCAAATATCATTAAAAGATTATTCTAGTATTCCTGTGGAGAATAGGTTGGAGGAAAATAGTGATATGCTAGAAGTACAGCAGTTTTAATTCAGAATTCCCGATAAAAATATGAATAAGAAAACAGGTATGACAGCAACACAATGGAAATCAAAGACTTGGAACATAGAATAAAAATACAATGGCCAAACATTGAAAACACTAAGAAAATAGAAGAATCAATAATAATATCTCACTGATTCAGTGCTGTGTGCCCAATGGCATACTTACCATAGCAGGGGATTCTGAGGGACAATTCTTATGTAAGACTTTCAGACAATTGGTAGATATAAAAGCAAACAGAGACATCTAAGCAACAAATTGAAAGTTAAAATTTCTTGAGGTAACCAACTAAAGAAGCCATTGGAGAGAGGACTCAATAGAGAACTAGGACATATTAGCATATTGAGAATTACCAAAATTAAGATTATGTATGGTATGTCTGACAATAGAATTCTTACTATAAGAAACTATACTGTTGTCATTCGTTTTCTTGATCCTGGCCATTCTAACTGGAGTGAGGTGGAATCTTAGAGTTGTTTTGATTTGCATTTATTTTATGACCAGAGATGTTGAGCATTTCTTCATGTGTCTATAGGCCATTTTTGTTTCTTCTTCAGAGAAGACTCTCTTTAAGTCTTTGGCCCATTTTTTAATGGGATGGTTGTTACTTTGGAGGTTAGTTTTGGTGTGATTCAATTTTTTGAGTTGTTGATATATTTCAGATATGAGACCTTTGTCCGTTGTTTGGTTGGTGAAGATCTTCTCCCACTCTGTAGGCTTCCTGATTAGTTTACTAGCTATGTCCTTTGCCATACAAAAGCTCTGCAGTTTAATGCAGTCCCACTTTCTCTGATTTGTTGTGATTCTTGGTCCTTATTAAGAAAGTTTCGACCTCAGTTGATGAGTGGATCAACAAGTTGTGGTATTTGTACCCAATGGAATTCTATGCTGCTGTCAGAAAGAATGACATCGCCCCATTTGTTAGGAAATGGAAAGACTTAGAAAAAATCATATTAAGTGAAGTAAGCCAGACTCAAAGGAACTTAGGCTCAATGGTTTCCCTCATTCGTCATAATCAGGAGAAACCTTGGGCTCTACTAGCAGAGATTTGCAATGGAGCAAAATCTTGATACATAAGGCCATATAATGTGAAGCTAATTGAAAGGACCTCCAGGACATTGAAACAAAAGCCATATAATGAATGATTGTTGTCCTTAATGTACTATGTTGTCTCTCATCTCCTTTGCTGTCCCTTGGTTATCTCATATTGGTATAGTATCTCACTTTGTTATCTGATATATTGAATTTATTTGTATTTGGATATTTGAAATTTGATAGGGAAGGGGGGAAAACCAAGACGGGTGGGGGGGGGAGGGAAATGGGTACCATGACATGTGAAAGGGTATCAATGTATGTGAATTAATGCACCTTCTATCTGGCAAATATCATGTAACCCTTTTACTAATTACAATAAAAAAATTTAAAAAAAAAGAAACTATACTGTTGGACATGACAAACGAAAACTGTAGTAATATCTAATTCTCTCACAAATAGTAATTTAGGAAGGGATAAAGAACATATATATATATGTTTATGCATACATATAGATACATATATATACATACATGTTCTATTTGACACTATATGAATATGACTGGACACTTTTCTATAACTGTAGGTGTTGCTAGAAAGAATTTAGAAATAGATTAATGTTATTCAGACACAGAGGATAGTCTTGTTAGTTCTATTCTTTTTTTCATTCAATAAATATTCTTAGAACACTTCTGTATTCCAGATATTAGGCCAGATACTAAGTGCAGAGTATTTGTGACACATGATGCTTAGACACTAAACAAGTTTTATTTACCTTCTATGTGAAACAGACATTGAACAAACAAATCCAGTGATATTATTAGTTCAGAGCATCGTACTATGAAAACAATCCCAAAGTTAAATTGTGATAAAAATTAATGGCCTTAAGTAATATCATCTAGTAATTTTCACTGCAGAGATGCCCTTTAAATACAATGAATGATAGAAAGTAGGTAACATTAGACAACTTATAGAAAAAGATATGGAACCAACCTAGATGTCCCTCACTTGATGAATGGATCAACAAGATGTGGTATTTGTACACAATGGAATCTATGCTGCTGTCAGAAAGAATAACATCGCCCCATTTGTTAGGAAATGGAAAGACTTAGAAAAAATCATATTAAGTAAAGTAAGCCAGACTCAAAGGAACTTAGACTCAATGGTTTCCCTCATTTGTCATAATCAGTAGAAACCTTGGGCTCTCCTAGCAGAGATTTGCAATAGAGCAAAACCTTGATATATAAGGCCGTGTAGTATGACGCTAAATGAAAGGATCTCTAGGATATAGAAAAATAAGCCATATAATGAATGATTGTTGTTCTTAAGGTACTATGTTATATCTCATCTCTTTTGCTGTCCCTTGGTTATCTCATATTCTTGCAGTATCTCACTTTGTTACCTGATATATCAGATATATTTGCATTTGGTTATTTGAAATTGGATAGGGAAGGGGGGAAAAGAAGATGGGGGGAGGGAAATGGGGACCAAGATATCTGAAAGGGTATCAATGTATGGGAATTAATGCACCATCTATCTGGCAAATATCATGTAACCCTTCTATTAATTACAATAAAAATATATGAAAAAAGAAAAGAACAAGTTCAAAATCTCTAAGATTGAAACTCACCTTTGAAAAAAAGATATTCAACAAAATTTTGAGATTTTAATAGAAGATAAATTTTGTAGTAATATCCTACACTTGATCTTAGCCAAAAGACTTAGTGAGAATCAACAAAAGTGCGATGATAATGGTTTACCCAAGGAAAATATTAAATAATATTGTTTGCATCGGTGATGGTAAAAAGAGAGACAAAGTTCTATGTTTAGAGGTATAACAGTAATTCTGAGGAGGTAAAACATGAGTAATAGAAAAAATGTTTATTTTTTAATAGTATAGAACAATCATGACCTTAAATTTAAAGTGAGACAAATCAGCACATTGGTATTTTGTGTAATCTTTTTGTTTGTCAGGCTATTTAATTAATCCTTTTCTGGATAGATATTAGCAGCAAGTTTACTTAGGAATGTAACTTTTCCAGTTGAATGTAACATGAGGAAAATGAAATGAGAGAATAGTTTTCTTTTTTTTAACAATTTAAACTTTATTGTTATGAAAATTACAATAAAAATATATAAAAAAAGAAAATTAAGAAGTTCTTAGTTATTAGATACACTAAGAGACCTATGTAAAATCTGAATCTAAGGAATGCTTCTGTCGTCTTGCTTAAAGAATGAAGGGAAAATGAAAATCTGGAGAAAACTGAGATTATAAACTTGATCTGAGTAAATGGCTAGAATACCTGCTAAACCCTAATATATTATATATATAAATATACATATGTGTGGATATATAAATACACATATATGCATAAATATTTTATACATAAATGTGTATACATATATACATATACAAATACATATATGAAAGAACTTGATTACAGTGATTGGACCCATAGACACAATAGAGATAATCACAGAGCATCAGTGCTTTGAAAATGGATAACTGATTATCATTCCTTACAATTTACAGTTATGATGCAAAACAGATATGTTGAGCAAAAATGAGAGCCAGTTATGAGACTTTTAAAATTATAATTTCCTCTTATAAAATCAAGTGTGGCAGTAGCAATTATGAAGATAAAACTAAAAGAGGGGGGAAAGTTATGTAACTTACCCGAATAGTTAATAAAATAAAATTGGAGGTGGAAGGCTCAATTTTCCAAGTAAATGTATTCATATTCTAGGATATTTCACATGTAAATTTAACAAATAATTTAATACTGAAGATCTGGTAGCAAATTAGCCTAAGGTGATTGAGAATATTTTAATTTTCCTCTTAAAATGTAATTTAATCACTATTATATATGGCATAATATGATTCAGTTTATAACATTATTACTATTGTTTCCATTATTATTAGTAGGGCAGGAATGCTACATCTTAATCTAAACACATAAAAATGCTGAATACCCCTACATAAACCAAAAGGTCCATATGAAAAGGGTATCAATGTATGTGAATTAATGCACCTTCTATCCGGCAAATATCATGTCACGCTTTTATTTATTACAATAAAAAATATTAAAAAAAAGGTCCATGTGAAAATTTTCCAGTTTACTTCTCATCTTCATTTAGCTGAAGCAGTGCAATAGGACAATGGCTTTTGGGTGGGGGTAGTTAACTAAATCTTGAATGCTTTGCTTTCACCCATGTTTTAATTAGTGTTAGTTAACTGTATAAGGGTTTTCATTTTGATATGTCCATATATGCACACTATATGCCTTCCTAAGACTAATGCAACTCATCACTCTTCTGTGTTGCCTCATCCAAACTTCCAAAATCAATGTTAACAAGCTTCTTTGTTCCATTTGCAAATATGTACATGAAGTATTTTGGCCATATTCCAACTCCATCAACTATTGGGTTTGTCTCTCCACTTCCATATGTATCAACATCCCACGGCAGGACCTGATTTACATTCCCATCATTCATTCTTTAAGTGTTTGGTAATTTTTCAAAGGGCTTTGCTGTTTTGTAGATGCTTCTACAGCCGAGTGATACTCTTGTTGACTCTCCTTCCCTCACCTTCACTGCTCCTGTTATCCAGAAGGTTTCTGAACACTTACTTTAATTGTTATAGTTTTAAAATATGGCAACATAACCAAAGGCCATATTCAATTACTGTGGTCAGAGAAATCAGTCTAGTTAATTTGAGCTATTTTAGTCTTTATCACAACAAATTATAAAGTACATATGTTCCTCGAATTATGATATGTTACATCCTAGTAAACTGCTAATAAATACAGCAAGTTGAAATGAATTTAATATACCTAATCTATCATGGCTAGACAAACCTAATTTAAATATGCTTGGAATACTCTGATTAGCATATAATTTGGCAAGATAATCAAATATAAAGTTTCATTTGTAATTAAATGCTGACTATTCCATGTAGTTCATTTAACACTCATTCAATCCATATGATATTCTATAGAAGTTCCAAATTTTCCTTTCTGATCACGTGCAAACTGGTTATGAAGCAGGCTGTGATGACCACCATTAAAATACAATTTCCTAGAATATGTCAGCAACCTGGGAAAAGATTGAAAATAATTTATAATCAAGGTATTATTTATGATGGATACCTATCACTTTTGTACAATTGTAAAGTTAATTACAAAAATAAAATGAAACAAAACAAAAAGAAATTCTACAATAAGTCTGATTAAAGGTATACATCTTTATTTTTTTTTAATGTGTGTTAGTCCTGGGGCTTGAACTCAAGGGCTTTTATGCCACTTAAGCCACAGAGTCACTTTTGTCTATTTTGGTAGCCAACTAGAGATAATAGTTTCCTTAACTTCCCTGCCCCAACTGTCTTCATGCCATAATGCTCAAATCTCAAAGTCTTGAGTAACTAGGATTACTGATGCCCAACAAATGCATATTTAACTCTTGATATTTAAATTAGCCTTGCTTAAAGTTTCAGAGTTCTGAAGTAGTAGTGAGTAATAATAATCAAGGCTTGATCATAGTAATTGGCATTATATACTAACTAAGATATTCTTTTCATAAAGCAGTTATAAGAATACCTCAAATATGTCTTTTTCTGAATATGTTTAAGTAATACATTCACAAACTCATAGCATACTCTTGATAAAAATGTTTGGGTGAGTTGTTTTAAATTACTTTTTTATGAATTGGAGGAGCCAAATTTCCAAATTTCCAAAAAAAAAAAGGTAGTTTTATTTATTTTAGCAGTAGCATTACTATCCATGGTCTGTTTCCATCTAAAAACAATGACTAGATGGTATGTCTTTAGGGACACTGAGAGGGTGAGCAGATGTTGTGGGATACGCTCTGTGATTCCTTTTTTCATAGCACATTCCACATTTCAAACTCACATTTAAGTTTTAAAATTCAGAGGACAGAGCTAACATGACTTCCTACACATATCCATTAGAAACAGCTTGTTTAATAAATGAAGTATCAAAATGCTGTGATCATAGTCTCTCCCTCTTTGATAAATTAAGCACTACCTTAAGAATCTCCTTCTGACACCCAGTTTCCTCATACATGCCTAAAATATGAAATTAGATAAGTTTGGGTTTTGCCAAGAATACAGCAGTGACAATTCCCTATAGGTTCTCTTCAAGATAAGTTGCAGCTGCGTGCATCAGAGAGCAAATGAAGACCAACTTTGAGAGGAACTGAAAAGAATTTGCTGTGCATGTTCCACAAGTAAGTGGAAAGGGCAAATAATACACTTTTGTAAGTGCCAAAAGTTATTTGGTCAATTCTGAATTCAATAACTTAGATTCATCCTGCCAATCATAATGGTTGTAAGAATTGGGAGACTGAACTAAAATTGGTACTTTGTGCTTAGTGATACTATGAAGACTTATTGTGCATGGTCCTAGCCAATTGTATTATATATATATATATATATATACTTATTAATCAGGGTACATAAAGTAAGAAACTAATAGTTGCCAACCAAGCTACATCTATAGCCACTCAGGATCATTACATACTCATCTGCCAAAAGTCAGGCTTTATTATTCCTTTCCTGAAGTGAATTACTGAGACTATTGAACCACATATATATATATATACATTTATGTATGCATAAGTATATACAATATGTATATATTTTATATTATATATAATTTAATAACATATTATATAGTGTATATTAAAAGCATTTTCTGAATTAAATTTGGCTGGAAAAAATAATTTGGAAAAAGCAATACAATAAAAAATATAAACTAAGAATCTGATTTGTACTTTGAAAATATTCATAATTTTGAGTTACATTGTATTATACATATAAATAATCTGTATGAAATTAGTCATCTGTCCTAATATGAAAAAGCAAAAATATACAAAGCATAATTAATGAACCTCTGGTGAATTCAACATTTACCATACTTGGTTTCTCATTTTGAGAATACACAATAATTTGATTCTAATGTGTTTTTTTAAATAATGTTACAGTGGCCAGTTGTTTGACCTAAGTGGTAGAGTGCTGCCTAGTATGAACAAAGACTGGGTTCAACTCTTTTGTACCACATACATAAAAAAATTGCTGAACATGGTTCTATGTGGTTCAAGTGGTAGAACTCTAGCCTTGAGAATGCCCAATGTGCTCAGGCCCTGAGTTCAGTCTCCAGGACTGGCAAAAAATTTTTTTTCATTAAAATAGTGTTAGATATCCATTTACTTTTATATTTAATAATAGGACCTTATTTTACATCCTTTTGGAGTAGATGTATGAATTAAATTATATTAATATCACTTACTATAGATAACATGGTCAATCAAATCTCAATATTTTGTTAACTATTTCTAATGAACTGCATGACTTGAATGCTAGCACAGAAGGAGAATAAATATGTGTGAAAATGGTCTTCTGGAAAATTCCTGGTTTGGAAGCTATTATGAGAAATCCTTTAAAAATGAATTAATTGGAATGGCTGTTTAGACTCTAAACTAGAACTAATTAACTATCAAATGTATTTTGAGATGATTTTCCAGATCTTCAGCAGAAATTCTACAAATTATATTGTTCTGCATCTTTATGAACCTGAAATAATACGGTAGCTATTTTTTATGTTCCTGGAAACTAATGATGCATGTTAGAATGTCATTACTCAGCATTTCAGAAGTAATATTGCACATGCCAATCAAATTTAATTATTTTTATTATTGAGATACTTTCATAATAGCATGGAAATCTAACACAACCTATGAGGAAAGGAAGATTACACAAAAATTAGCCATTTATGCAATTTGAATTAAAGTATATATAATATTCTTTTGTAATATTCATAGTATTTGAAGAAAAATATATGAGCTACCTTTTCCCATTTAGAAAAAAATGCTATTGTTAAATAAGATATATTAAATTTAACTTTTCACTTTCAGAATTTTATACTTTTATCACTAATACCAGTGGGATTATACAGATAAATACAAGTAAAACAAACCTATATTTCATCTATTGTCTAAAGATTTAGGTAAGTATCTAGAATGTTCAATTCTAATATGATGGCCATAAAGACTAAAGTCTAAGACTAAAACTTACAATTTATTTTCATAGATTGGAATAGTATGACCCACATCCTGGCTTTTAATTCATAGTTATAAAGTTTAATGGATAGCTGGATTTCAGAGTGACTTATGTATTTTCTAAGTCTGTTTTGCTACATTAAACATTGTGGCACATATTCTCTGAGACCTAATGACTGCATTCTATTGGTTCACACTATTACAAGATACTGTAAACTGATTTTTTTGACTTCACCCAATGCAAGACTATAAAATTAAAAATTACCATATGTATTTTTATATCCAGCACTAAAATGTGCTGACATTTTCCTTTATACCTTTTCTATGTGCAGTGTTGCCCTAATCTTGCATTATGTGTCATTCTTTCCTTGATGTCTCCCCCATGAGTGAAAGATGAACTTTAAACCCTGTCATGTGGTGATCAATATTAGTCTTCAAGGAATAGCTCACTGCAATAAAACTTTACGAATTCTTAATAAGACACACTGTTCATCAACCATTTTAATACATATTCTGTCAAAAATGTAATGGTATAATTGAGTGTAAAGTATTTCAAGTATAATATTTCCTGTGTCACAAGTAAATAATCTTCAAATACAGTTTTTTCATATAAGGCGCAATTAATATTTAAAATGATAATAAATGATAAGAGAACATCTAATGCATATGATATAAATAAAATAACTGATCATAGTAATATTTGCTTATAACTCTTAAATGTATAATGCAACAGTACTAAGAAAATCTTTTTGTTTCTTTTTGTGGGTCATGGATCTTGAAATTAGCCTGGGCACTGTCCCTGAACTCTTCAGCTCAAGGCTGCCACCCTACCTGTGGGCTTGTGCAGTGTCCCTAACCTCTTCAGCTCAAGTCTACTATGCTATCCTTGAGCCAAGCCCCACTTCCCATTTTCTAGTGTTAACTGGAGATAAGAGTCTCAGGTCCATTTGTGCCCAGGCTGGCTTTGAATCTTAGTCCTCAGATTTCTGCCTCCTGAGTAGCTAGAATTATAGGGAAAATCATTTTTAACCAAATTAAATTATGTTCTTTTTCAATATAAGAGGTTAATAATTTTTAATGAAACCTAGTAACATGGGACTGTTTCTTTCCCTGTTTTATACTCATTAAACCTAGGAACATATTAATCACATTAAGGACAAAATAAAATCCAGAAATTCAAAGGTACAATTCTGTTTAAATCTTGTAACTTAGCCAAGACCATAATTCATATTTTTAATTTAAAAGTCACTGTGCTTTCAAAATATTTATATTCCCCTGGTTGTATTAATGTTTGATATTTGATTAGGTTAAAATGCAAATGTGAATTCTCCATATGCTGCAAAACAGAACAGGGACAATATGTTGCATTTGGCCTACCTACCTTGGATCTTTCAATAATAATAAATATTCACAAGCTGTATTAATACCACATCATTATCACTTAAATTTTAACCTGCCAGGTTTTGGGTCATTGATAAAATTTGTCATTATTTTCACAACAATGGACACTAACACTTGCTGCAAATGTAGGACCTGACAACAGACAGTTTCTTAGGAAAAAGGAAAGTAAAATCTGGTAATCTTCCTACAATTCCAGATCATGAAAACAAATATCCAATAAAATGACTGAAGAACATGTAGCAAAACAAACTAGACCAAGGAGATGCATCCAGGATTTTATGAACTTAGATATTCCATTGTTGCAGAAGAATCTGCATAATATGATTTTAATTTTTAATTTTTTTGTTCAAGGTTGTGGGACTTGAATATGAGATCTAGGCATTATCATTGAGCTCCTTATTTGTTCACGGCTAGAGCTCCATCATTTTGACCTACAGTACCACTTCTGGTTTTCTGGTGGTGAACTGGAGAGATTCTTACATACTTTCATGCAAGTGCTGGTGGCTCATTCATGTAATCCTAGCTACTCAGGAGGCTGAGATCTGAGGATCATGGTTCAAAGCCAGACATCAGACTCTTATCTCCATGGTCTTTCTTACTCAGGCTGCCAGGCTGTCTTTCAACCAACATGCTATGACTTTAGCCTGCTGAGTAGCTAGGATTACAGACTTAGCCATCACTGTCTGGCTATGAATTTGTTTTCTGTTTTTGTTTGTTTGTTTGTTTTTAAGTTGGTTTATACAACTTTTTAAGGAGAAAAGATCAAATAGAACCAACTGAGAAATTCTGGTTTTCTCATTATCATCAAACTCCATCTTAGATGCCATGATGAGTAATTACAATAAACCCATAACTGACCATGAGGGTTGTTAACTATGTTGAAAGACTGATTTGTGCAATGGGTTCACATTATGAAGACTCAAGAGACTTTCAACGATCCAAAGATAGAACAGCTCTGAGTTTATTTTAGTTTGTCTAGTTCTAGGTGTTGATTTGGTACCAAGATCTTAACTGAAAAATAAGCTAAGTGACATGGGGATGCAGAATATTGGATTTTACTGTGGATCTTAAAAAGTTTGTTGTGACAAGTATAGATAACTGGGGAATGTATTAGTTTAAAACTATCCCTGCTTTTCAGGAAGTGGAGGAGATGAAGGAACCTGAATGTTTGGGGTTTCTTATATCAGAAGCATTCATCTTTCTAGCAGTCACTTAGTACTTGTTCACACCTGCTAAAGGCTGTCACTGCACCCTCTATGGCTTACTCCTGTGTACCCCTAGGAATCTGAAGCTTTACTTCCTATCTTCTCCTTTAAACACCTAATGTTTCCTTATTCCCCTGAGAGCTTATGCTCTCAACAGCTTCCTTTACCACTCTAAAATGTGTGACTGCAATGTAGGGAACACAAGCATGGTTCATTTAAGCCATTCTTATTAGCTTTACAACAGCCCCATGTGGGCTGACCCAGCTTTTACTTTCTGAGTCACTCAATCTCAGCACTGAGTAGGACTGTGCTCAACAAAGAGGCCTGAGTCCTTGAACAAACAAGAGGAGGTATTATTATATAAACAGTATGAAGCGTGCAGTTAGTTTGTTTGAGCTTTAATAGGATTTTAATAAGCTGTAATGATTATGGAAACTGGGAAGTGGACAATGAATGGCGCATTATTATATTTAAGTAGTTGTAAAAGTAGTGCTTCTATTATCCTTTTGTTAAACATGAATTTCTCAATAATGATTTAAAGCCCTTTCAATACCCATATATGCCATCTGCCTCAGTGGGATCATGAGATGCTTGTAGAGAGTACAACATGTACACATGTTTATATGCATATGAGCATGAGCAGTTGGACTGGTCTAAACTAGTTTGATCCAGTTTCATCTGGTCTAAAATGGTTAGAACCAGTTTGAACTGGTCTAGACAGACCTGATCTGTTCTAATCCGGTTTGAACCGGTCTGATCTAGTCTAAACTGGTTTGATCTGGTTTGAACCAGTTTGAACCAGTTGGAACAGGTCTAAACAGTTTGAATGCGTTTGATCTGATTTGAGCCGTTCTCAACCAGTTTGATCGGGTTCAATCATGTCTAAACCAGTTTTTACTGGTTCAAACTGGATCAAGCCGGTTTAGACCAAATCAAAGCGGTTTAGATTGTATCAAACCGGTTGAAGCCGGATCAAACCAGTTGAAACCTGATGAAAATGGGAAGTGGGGCTGTGGCTAAAGGGGTAGGGTAGTAGCATTGAGCTGAATAGCTCAAGGATAGCACTAAGGCCCAGAGTCAAGTCTCATGACCCACAAAACAAAATTATTTGCGTGAAAATTTTAAAATAAGGACTTTGGAACTTGGAGCATATTTTGTCTAAATTGTTTCTAATAATGAATTAGACCTTGAACATTAGATATGTCTAAAATTCATACTTAACTTTTGTCAATATTCTGATTTTAAATGTAGTATAAGTAGCAAAGGCAAAGAAATTGAAATTACTTAAAATTATACAAGTTTTGTTGAGTGGCTCAAACCTGTAAGCCTAGCTAATCAGGAGATGAGATCTGAGGATCAATATCCAAAGCCAGCCAGGACACAAAAGGACCTGAGACTCTTATCTCTAATTAACCTCTAGAAAACTGGATGTGGGGCTTGTCTCAAGGGTAAGGCTCTGGCTTTGAGTCTAAGAGCTCAGGAACAATGACCAGGCTGAATTCAGTCTCCATGACCCACACACACACAAAAATGAATCTACAACTTTTGTAAATTTAAGGTTATCTTTTGTATTATCTCCATGAGAAATATAATGAACTTGCCAAACCAGTTCTTTGTAGCTGGATAATTTATATATATATGTATTAATAAGTGTTAAATAACAATGCATGCTATTAACATAAAGAATTTGATAACTATCTCCCCACTAAAGTTCATAAAATAGTTCATGTAGAAAGAAGAGGAAACAAATTAGTCAAACCATTAATTGGATTACTGTGTCTAATAATTTGTTTATTTTAGCTAAACTTTCCTTCCTCTAATGCAGTCATTAGTACCTGACAGTGAATAATCTTGTGTTGGAAATTTCTAATTAGGTCACAATTTTTTTCCTAAGGTATTGCAGTATAAAAACCTGAAGTTCTATCTATGGATATGCTGATACTTACAATCAAGTCTTGGAGTCTAACTGAAGCTAAGAACTATTAGTTCTTAGCAATAGTTCAACCATAAACAGAGTTCAGAATTCTGCTGATGATTCTTCTCTCTGTAGACGTTAGCCATCTAAAGGCAAGTGCATGTTGTAAATCAAACAATGCTTCCATTAATCATAATGGGAGTTAAATATATGTCAGGAGAATGAATCCCCTCAGGTATTTTAAATGAGTTTCAGTTACTATACATCTGTTGATGAAGCTGGGTAAGGTATTTTCACACTTTCAAAGAATCACCCCTTTTGGCAAGATTAAATAGGAAAGCATCAGATGAACATGTCTTTGCCAAGCTTCTGAATTTCAAATGCTCCTGAGAACTCCAGGAACCATGTGAGGCAGCATCTGTAAAATGCCTGCACAAGGCTGGCAGAGAGATCCAGACTGCTGGCTCCGCAGGTAACTTAAAGACACCCAGCAGACTGCTTGCTCTGCCAGCTTCATGCTGTAACTCTAGCAGCTCTCTGTAGGCAAGGCAGAGTTCCTCACCCAATGCAAAAATGGAAAAATTGTCTTCTTGCCAGGTTTATGTAAATAATATGAACTGAGTTGTCTGTTTCTGTAACCAAGATATTGAATTTCACAAGGGTGTTGCCACTTTACTATATCTAGGAAATATAGCTTTTTAAAAAAGTTAAGAAATAGGATGGCCAACATTGAACTTTACGGAAGTTCTATGGAGTCAGATTTTATAGTTTTAGGGGTTTTTTTGTTTACAATATACTATATATAACTGAATTTTATATGGAAACATTTTTACTTTAATGTTGTTGAACACAGAATACCTGCTACAAAAAAAAAATCATCCAAGGGAATCTAACTGATGCTTGTGGTTTGTGCATGTAGCATTAGCTATTCAGGAGGCCAAGATCTTAGAATGACCATTTGAAGTCCACTAGGGCAGAAAAAATCATGAGACATGCATTTCTAATTAAGCACCAAAAAGGCCAAAAATAGAGCTGTGACTCAAGTGGTAGATTACTAGCTTTGAGCACAAAAGCTAGGGGCAGCGAGCAAGCCATGAATTCAAGCCCCAGGACTGGCATCAAATTTTTTTAAATGAAAAAGGCAGTCTGATGGAGGATTGAATAAATGGCTATGGGAGGCTGCATGGAAGTTAAAGAACTCAAAAGCAAGTTGCATATGAAGGAGAATGAAAGAACTATAAGGAACTATCACATGCACAGTTTTTTTTTTTCAAAAGGGCACATTAGGGAAAATATTAGAATAATAGAGAAGCCAAGAGCCCAGGATACTGTTTTTCATTTTATAAAATGTAGAAACTAGACATCAAAGTTAGGAATATATGGGAAGTTCTCAGAATGGAGACATCTATTTGTATCCAGTCATCTTTTGATGGGAAAATGACGGAAGATAAATTAAGATAAAATCCTATTTCTCTTTCAGAATTAATAATTTAAAAAAAAAGCTGTGGATGATGTGATATGCAATATGGCCTGAGATCCTACAGATTGTAGTTGCCCTCAAATTTTGGACCCATCAAATTCAGTTGCCTCCAGCAAAAGAGTCTACTTGAAAGTTTAAATGGAATCTTCACATATGTAGTCAATAATAGCAAACTAGACATAAAAGTTAGGAATATATGGAAAGTTCTCAGAATAGAGACATCTATTTGTATCTAGTCATCAGGTCTAATATGTAGCATAGAAAAATATAGTAAAATTCACAATTTTGGAAATATCTCTAAACTTCTGGGCAGGTAGCAAAGTATCAAATTAATAGCATAAACTAGGGGGATTTTATGAGACTATAGAAATGGTTCAAGAAGTGACAGTGAAATTTGAGTGCATTCAAGTGTAAGCTAGGATGAGGATGAAAGCACAATAAGAATGCCTGCTGCGTAAGATGTCAGTGAGAGCAAAAGAATTCACATGGCATTTTGCTGATGACAGTAATCCAATATGCTGTTGAGTTAAGAAAATTAAAAGTATTTCACTGCAAAATGCAATGGAGGCAAAATGAAAGAAATTTTTAGGACCTGTGGCAGGTCCTAGTCTAGGCTCTAAAGATACAGTAGTTTGGCAAGGCTTGATTTCATGGAGACAGATTTTAATGTAGAAGAAAGATCAATAATTTAGGAATGTCAGAGTATTCCATCTAGTTTATTCTTCTGTACGTAGAAGCAGAACTCACTTTCTTCTGCATCAGGCATTATTTTAATTTCTTGTAGTTTCTCTTGAGAGCATCTATTTAAATTGGATATCTTGATCTTGCTGTCTAGCAACTTCAATTATCTTCTTGCCTTTGTATTTTTCTATAGGATTTTTAGTACTAGGTTCCTAGTGTCTAATTGACTGAAAACTATTGTTGATATTCAACAACATTGTTGAATTAACAAATGTTGCTCAGTTTTGAAGAAACTAAGTTAAACAGAACTCAAGGAGGCAAAGGGAATGTTAGATAGAGTGGTTAGGAAAATCATTCACATGGTTGATGAGGAATGAAATACTGTCCCTTACTAAGTGAACATCTTTCAAGAAATTTCAAAAAGGGAAAGCAAGTTTCAGAGCCAAAGGCAGCATTGACATAAAATAAGACCTGTAAGGATGGTGAGGGGTATTAGATATGCATCATAAAACAAACCAATCAAATAAAAAACAAATCAATTATTTTCCTATAGATCATCGCAGCAGATTGTGTGAGTTATCTTTTGAATACAATTAAGCATTATAAGAATTCACAATAAACAGGCCACCCTTCATCAACTATACAGTGTATTCAGGAGGTGTCACTAAAGAATGGTAGCACCATGTAGAACTTCCAAGTCTGTAGCTTCAGGTTCTGTTGTAGCATTGGAAATAGTAAAGAAATGGGTTAGAACCTCCTCAGATCCCCATTCAACTCAAAAGCTTAACAATAGATGGAAGGTTGGATAACTAATACAAGGTCTGATTTTCAGATTCACAAAATAGATATAAAAAAATGACTTGGTATAAGGTGCCCAAACCTATCAATATTGGCACCTAATCTATTCATCAAAATTATAAGTTAAAAGTAGTTTATGGCCAAGTTTCCTTGACTCCCACCAACAATCCTAGTTACATTAGAAGCTGAAAACTGTAGAATCTGTTTCAGACCAGTTTGAACAGAGAAGTTCCTAAGCTATGTTCTCATCCAATAGATGAGCACAATATAGCTTCTGTCACTGTAAGCTACATAGAACTGAAGATTGAGAAAAGCTTTGCTCCAGGCCAGCTCAGCCAGAAAAGTCTTCAAGAATCCATTTCCAAGGAGGGAAACAGATTGTGGTGGTACATACTTGTCTTCCCAACAATGTTAGGAAGCATAAAAAAATTGGATTGTGCTTCAGAAGCTAGCCAATCAGGTAGTAAAACCCTATCTTTCTCCTAACAGAGGATCATTATAGCTCAAAAACTATCTAGTATAACCATACAGGATAAGGCTAAGTGAAATGAATTCCTGGATATGGAAACAAGAGGTTTAAGTTTGTGATTCTTAATGTACTATGTGAAGTTATTCTTTTTCCCTTATGATTTCTCTCATGTTGTTATTGTATCTGAATGTGGTATATATGTTTATTTGAAAAAGAAAAGGTAAGGGAAAAAGAAGATGAGTGAATGGAGGTGGGGGAAGGAAAAGAGGAAAAACATGAGAAGGAGTAACAGAAGTAATGTACCCACTACCTGATGATTGTAACTGTAACCCCTCTGTATATCACTCCAACAATGAAATAAAATAATATCTACTGAATATACTGAAAATTTAAAAAGCAGCAAGGTCATGACACTGTCACTCAAGTGGTAGGGGGGACCTTAAGCTGAAGAGCCCAGGGACAGTGCCCAGGCCCAGAGTTCAAGTCCCATAATTAAAAAAAAATAATGCAGCAAAAAGCAGGGCTAATGGAATGGCTAAGTAGTAGTCAGCCTATTAGCACAAAGCCCTGAGTTCAAACCCCAGTACAGAGAAAAAATTAAAAAGGATTTTTTCATCATGGTGGTGTGCATTATTGTGAACTTTTATTCTTAAAATGTTGAATATATCCACAATTAAAATGTGGAGAATAAGAATTTCACCATGTGACTGCTACCATAAAATCAGTTTTTTAGAACTGACAAAATATTACCTTCAGTGTTGTCATATTTATCTTCTAAACTAAATTAAAGGTATATATTAAATTAGGATTTTTAAAAATATTATGTCAGTTTTATTGCCATGTAGTAGCACCTAAATCCAGTTCGCTTTGAGGCAATATGTAAAATAATGAAAGAAAATAAAGCATTCAAATAAAAACATAAAATTCTGTAAATGATGCATAGTGAACAGTTATATATTAATTTCATCTCCTTAGCAAAACCCAAGGCTCTAAGATTTATTTATTCTGTTTTAGAAAGTGTCCAAATTTGATTTATGTATCCCAACTAATAGGAAAATGTTGCTCAATATGTTTCTATGCTAAATCCAAAAGATCTAAGAAAAATAATTTAAATACCTATCAGAGAGAAATTGTCTGCATAGCTACTTAACAACATATTGAAATATAGTATAAGAGACTATCCAGTACTATTGAACTCTCAAGCTATGCCCCTTTGTGCAACCTGTGCTTTATTAACTACCAAGATAGGTCCAAATTATACAGAGTTAGGATTCACTTATATATTCTTGCCTAATAAAGAAGTAAATGATTATCTGCAAGAGAAAATAGAACCACAAAAATCATGGTTTTCACATTATTTTTTTTAATTACTTTTAAGAAGTTATAAGAAGATTGGTGTTGCCATTTAACAAAGCCATTTATGAATACATCTTAATCAGTGTAAACTATTTCAACATTCTCACCCATGCCTCCCAACCCATACCTTCCCTCACTCTTCTTAATTTTGTAATATACCTCTGTGTGTGTGTGTGTGTGTGTGTGTGTGTGTGTGTGTTGGATTCTTAACTGGATTATCCTTCTCTTCACCACTTCATTCATGTCATTCAACTACCCCTTGCCCTTTGATACCACCCAAACCTTCCAAGTACCCATTTCCTGGTGTTTCTTTTGTTGACTTTTCTAAGGAATTACACTATTCAGGTTCTCTCTGAATCTACCACACTTTAGTGTTGGGGCCTGACCTCCATCTCTGAGGCCTGAATCTGGCTCAGCGGCAATTAAAGGGCTTTGGTCAGGCATTCGGTTCTTGCATACCTCTCTTAAGGCATCTCTATGTACATGACTCATCAGATCAGCAAAGATCAGCGGAGAGATCTGATGTGCTTTCATGGTTAACACTGCTTCTGACTCAGCGTGGTTTTTTCTTCCCCGGTAATTGGGGGAGGGCTGGATCATCAATACTTACCATCTCACTCAGTTCCCGGGGGACTACAGGCTGGCCCTGTGTGTCCCTCTCCCTTCCCTGAGTTGCTCCCCAGAGAAGCAACACTTTAGTTCCTACATTCAGATGATACAATCATTTAACACAGTTCATAGTTTTACAGACCACTTTATTAAGCCTTTTGTTTTACTTACAAATTCATTTCAGCAAGCATTTCTCATATAGGCATGAAATTCTATGTCTCCATTCTATTGAACTGACCCTGCCATCATGCGTGGCCATTCCTGAATAAGTCAGATATATCTTTGCTATTATTGACTACATATGTGAAGATTCCATTTAAACTTTCAATTAGACTCTTTTGCTGGAGGCAACTGAATTTGGTGGGTCCAAAATTTGAGGGCAACTACAATCTGTAGGATCTCAGGCCATATTGCGTATCACATCATCCATAGCTTTTTTTTTCAATTATTAATTCTGAAAGAGAAATAGGATTTTATCTTAATTTATCTTCCGTCATTTTCCCATAAATATATCTTTCTCTCTCATTCTAATTTCACTTTATTTCTGGTTCTTAATGTGTATTGTTTATCCATTGCTCCATAAGCAAAACAACAGTGGGTAAGAGTTAAATTCAACTCTAAGCTTTCTTGAAATAATGGGCAGCTTTAAGTACACAAAGCAAATATATTTACTTATTAGATTTTCCTTTGTCTTGCTCTTTTTATACATTACATTTTAGTCAAATAAGAAAATATTTCATGCCGCAAAAAGGAAAAATACCACCAGGCCTGGTTTGGAAGTGTCTATGTTCCATACAGATGTGACTTGGATTAAAAGGAGACCTGCAACAAATGTTATGTATTTCAGTACCTGCAATAAAAAATATTTTACCAGTTATGTGGGCATTTACATTTTTACTTTATAAATATATGAAAATATGTTCAAATGTTTCTTAATCTAAAACCCTACCTCTACAGAAAAGTAGGAACATGTGGATAAAAAGTGATATATAATTTCGAAGAATAGTAGAGAAGAAAAATCTCTCATACTTTGGGTTATTCTTTAAAAACCAACTGAACAAAGCACTAGGCTGAGAACTAGTTTGAGTTCAGGTTTACATAATCATAGTATAATAATCTTTGGCAAAATGAGCTTATTTTATACATTCCTCAAAATAGTTGAAGCCATATATGGAAAACCTACAGCCAGTATTATACTAAATGGTGAAAGACTGGAACCATTTACCTTAAAATCAGGAACCATTTACCTTAAAATCAGGACATGGATGCCCACTCTCTCCACTCCTCTTCAATATAGTGCTGGAACCCTTCACCAGAGCAATAAGGCAAGAAAAGGACATCAAAGGGATTCACATAGGGAAAGAAGATAACATGATCCTTTACTTGAGTGACCCAACAAACTCCACTCCCAAACTTCTAGAATTAATAAACTACTTTAGCAAAGTGGCAGGATATAAAGTTAACCTTCAGGAGTCAGTAGTCTCAAACAAAAGGCCAAATCAAGAAAATGATCCCATTCACAATAGTCCCCAAAAGAATAAAATACTTAGGAATATACTTAGCCAAAGATGTAAAGGAATTATTCAATGAAAACTATAAAAGCCTAATGAAAGAAATTAAAGAGGACACTAGGAAATGGAAAGACAGCCCATACTCATGGCTAGGGAGAACCAACATAGTGAAAATGGCTATACTGCCAAAATTGATATACAAATTCAAAATCCCAAAGACATTCTTCACTGAAATAGAAGATATAATCCAAGGATTTATATGGAACAAGAAAAGACCTAGAATAGCCAAAACAATTCTAGAGCAATGCTGGTGGTATTACAATACCAGACTTCAAACTCTACTATAGAGCCATAATAACAAAAACCATTTGGTATTGGCACAAAAACAGACCAGAAGATCAGTGGAAGAGAATAGAAGACCCAGAAATAGAACCACATACCTATAGGCAACTTATATTTGACAAAGGAGCCAAAGATACACAATAGAACAAACACAGTCTATTCAATTATTGGTGCTGGCAAAACTGGGCAGCCACATGCAGAAAACTAAAAATTGACCTAGCCTTTCGCCATGCACAAGCATTAACTCAAAGTGGATCAAAGACCTCAACGTCAGACCAGAAACCGTGAAACTGCTACATGATAAAGTAGGAGAGACACTGGAACTCATAGGCATAGGCAAAAGATTCCTGAACAGAATCCCAGGGTCACAACAGACTGGAGAGAGACTCGATAAATGGGACTACCTAAAAATAAAAAGTTTCTGTACAGATAAAAACATAGTCACAAAAGTAGAGAGACAGCCAACCAACTGGGAAAAGATATTCACCAATAATACATCTGACAAATGCTTAATATCCAGTATCTACAGGGAACTCTAGAAACTAATCCCCCCCAAACCCAATAAGCCATTCACTAAATGGGCAAGGGAACTAAAGAGAGACTTATCAGAAGACGAGATTAAAATGGCAGAAAAGCATATGAGAAAATGTTCATCATCTATGGTCATAAAAACCTATGACTCTATAGACATAATGTTTTATTTCATAAATTAATATGTTTCTATGACATACAAACCCTTATCCTAATTTTGATTAAGTTCTAAATACTAAGTCCCAGTGATTTTACATAGAGATTCCTTTCTTGAACACTTGTTTGTTAAACTTGTCATTTAAAATATGATGTAAAAATCAACTTTAATAAATTATTTAATAAAAATGAGCTTGTTTTATTAATTCTACTTAAAATGTGTTTATTTGTATGATGACACATACATCATATTTCAAACATTTTTCACTTAAATCTTTTAAATGATCAGTAATATAAATTTTCTAAGTGTTTTATGTGTCATAGGAAAAATGGTTAAGTAATGTTTTAGTTTATGAAAATATGTAGGACTATTTCAACATATGTTGATGAGGCTTTCAAAGTATCAACAGAACCTTGAGCAAGCTAATTTTAAATAGTAGGACAACCATTGCACCTATGTTGCTTTGAGTCTGGCTTACTTCACTTAATATAATTTTTTCTAAGTCTTTCCATTTCCTTACAAATGGGGCAATGTCGTTCTTTCTGACAGCAGCATAAAATTCCATTGTGTATAAATACCACATTTTGTCGATCCATTCATCAACTGAGGGGCATCTGGGTTGGTTCCTTATCTTTGCTATGGTAAATAGTGCTGCAGTAAACATCGTTGTGCTAGTAGATTTAGTTAATAGGCTCAATGGTTTCCATCATTTCTCATAATCAAGAGAAACCTTGGGTCTCCTAGCAGAGATTTACATTATAGCAAAACTTAGATACATAAGGCCATATAGGATGACGCTAAATGAAAGGACCTCCAGGATATAGAAACAAAAGCCATACAATGAGTGATTGTCATCCTTAATGTATTATGTTATCTCTCATCTCTTTTGCTGTCCCTTGTTTATCTCATATTGTTTTCAGTATTTCACCTTGTTATCTGATATATTTTATATATGCATATTTGGTTATTTGAAATCAGATAGGGACAAGGAGAAAACAACATGAGGGGCAGGAGTGGGGGGAGGGAAATGGGGACCAAGACATGAGAAAGGGTATTAATGTTTGTGAAGTAATGCACCTTCAATCTGGTGAATATAATGTAATCCTATTAATTACAATAAAAATATATGGAAAAATAAATTCTAGGACAAAATTAAGTAGGATTAATGGTAATATCTGACTACTTGTAATTAATAGAAAAATTACAGCGGGTTTCAAACCCAAGATGGGGAACGTGGATGTCCTCCACATAACTATGCCGTAGATAAGGAACTGGGGCAGCAGAGATAAATCTACTTTGAGAAATGTGACTGGAGCATGATTTGTAAATCAACAAGGAGGTGTTGGGTTTCCAAAGGATCACAGAATGTCATAAAGCTAACCTATTGGTGAGAACAAAGGAAACTGTACCTTCAAACTAAGGTGATGGTAGAAGGTCTTCTTAGGAAAAAGTAAGTTGGAAAGTCAGCAGTTAGAATCAACTGCTGACCAATGATCAGAAATAAAGAGGAACTCACAGTCTTTGCAGATTTTAAAAGCAATTTGGGAGCTGGGCAGTTAGTTCTGCTCCATTCCATGAGAGAAACTAACTTATGGAAGTTACATCCCCATCAGGGGGAGACAAGGTCTGAAATACACAACTTAAAAAAGGCATGGCTCATGGTTTAAGAAGTTTTAGTCCCTTTACTCTGTTGCATTTGGCGGCTAGTAAGTAGGAAGAATCTGAGTACCAGAAGTATGCAGTGGAACAAAACTGTATACTTCACAGTGGGAGGAAGCAAAGAAAAACAAAAAAAGGTCAGGATTCCTCAGTTCCCCAATTCCCTTGAACACCAGCTTCCAACAGGACTACATGCTGGAAATACAACATTAGCACAAAAGTTCAGGAGAAAATTAAGATAGAATCACCAAATACATATATGTGTGTATGTATATACTTGTATAATACTTGTTTATATATATATATACATATATATCCAAATTTTCACAGGACATTAGTGTTTGGTTTAAAGAGTAAAAGGACCTATTGGATCTATTTATACTTTGCAATCAGAAACCTTAGAAAGATACATATATAGAGAGATCTTAAGACAGTTATTTTGCCAGATTACATAAAACACACACACACACACGCAGACCAAAGAAAACTTTCCCTTGTTGACTTGATTATTATTATACTTTAAAACACTGAAAGTTTTAAATATAGTGTTAAGAGTATAGATCATGGCAGCTTCAACAAAAGTTCCAGATTCTTTTTCTTATTTTTATTTTATTTTATTCTTTTTTTTTTACCAGTCTCTGGGTTTGAGCTCAGAGCCCTGAACATTGTCTTTGGGCTTTCTCAAGGTTAGAACTCTACCACTTGAGCCACAACAGCACTTTCTGCCTTTTCTTTGTATGTACTACCAAGCAATCAAATGCAGGTCTTCATGTATACTAGACATGCACTCTTTCTACTAGGCCAAGCTTCCTGGGCATTTTTCTTAATTTTTGATGATATAAATTCTTTAAAATTTCCTTCTAATATGTCTATATGCTCTCCTAATCTCTTTCACGACATAGAAGCCGGAAGAATAGAAAAAGAAAATAGCAAAACTTTAAGATAAGCATAAAACCCATCTGAACATGATGGTCTGTTTAGCAACACTGGTAATAAGTCATTGGCTCTCATGCTTTAATTCCATGTCATTCAGGGAAAATGAATAGCATATGTTCTACTTAACTTACAGTTAATATTCCTAAACATGGACCAAGACAACAGAAGCTGAACTTTTTACATGCTTATTGTGTGCATGTCTAAGCTTTTTATTTCTCCATTACCCAAATCATGCCATATATCTGGATGGAAGCTCTGAAGAAATCTATGATAAACTTCAAGACAAGTATCCCCATGTGTGTTTCCTGAACTTGGAGACTCTGTGGCTAGGTACATGATTTATAGTGGAAATAATTAATGAGGAAGTAAAAAGTAACTGCTTCATGTTGGAAAAACATGGATTATTTACTACTCTCAATAGATTATGTGTAGTCCCTTGGAGATACATGAGCAGAAATATCATGCTCATCAAATGTCTAGTATATGAAGGATTATAAGGACTACAACAGAAAGTTGGACTACAACATTAAGTTGTACAACAAAGACTACAGACAGCAAAATGTGTAACTGGGTTATAAACTAACATCTAAGCAAAGGACTCCTCTGGAAACTATGAAAAACATACTGTCAGTAATCCTATTATTCACATTACAAATGCCATTTTAGAATGCCAAGAAAATGTCAGCTACAAACATTTTTAAAATTTTAAAACATAGTACCTTGCACCCCTCAGCTTCTTGTCCAAGGTGTCATAACTTTCTTAGGAGCAGATGCACCTTGGTTTGAGACATCAGGTCATTTTCAGACATACAAGAGCTTAATACTTATTGGGGCAGGAATCAAGTGGTTACTAAATTGTTATCAATTTAGAAAAGCATAGGATGAACTATAGATTATTCTAAAAGACGTTTTCAAGTAGCTTTGGCTTCTCTTCTTCTAGGCGAAACCTACAAAACAAAGAAGTGTTATTACTACTCATGTTTTACTGTGATTTCCTTGAGTCTAAAGCTACAATTGTTGCCATTATCTGCTTATGGAGTTGTATGTTAGGAGGAAATAACTTTGTCTTAAGGAAATAGAGGTTTGTGTTGTGTGTGTGTGTGTGTGTGTGTGTGTGTGTGTGTGTGTGTGTGTGTGCGTGTGTGTGCGTGTGTGTGTGCTTGTGTGTGCGGCACGCGCTGATTCTGTGGCTGGTCGTTCTCCCTGAGGTTTTTGCTCAAACTAATGCTTGCTTGAGCCATAGCTTTATTTTCTGGCTTTTTGGCTGTCCATGATATGGAAACAGAGGTTTATCTTTGTGATTGTTGTTCTTAATGTACTATTTAAAGTTATTTCTTTTTTCACTCTTATTGTAAATCTCAAGTGGTTATTGTACCTGTCTTTGTTACCTAGTACATTGTATATACATTTGTTTATTTGAAATAGGGAAGGGAAGGGGAAAAACAAGTTGATTGCGTGGGGATGGGGGAAAGAAAGGAAGACAAAAACATGAGAAAGGGGTATCAATAAGAAGTAATGTACCCACCACCTGACAAATGTAACTGTAACCCCACTATACATTACATCAGCAATAAAATACAATTTAAAAAAAAAAGAACCTCACAAATGTTCCTGGCTTTAATCAACAGTCCTCAGGTCTCATGTTGCTGGAGTAGCTAGGATTATAGGTGGGAGTTAATGGTCTTTGGCAACATAATGTTTGCTTTCTTTCTTTCTTTCTTTCTTTCTTTCTTTCTTTCTTTCTTTCTTTCTTTCTTCCTTTCTTTCTTATCTACTCTCTCCTTCCCTCCCCCCCCTCTCTCTCCAACCCACCCTCCCTCCTCCTCTCTCTCTCTTTCTTTTTCTCTCTCTCTGTCTCTCTCTGTCTCTGTCTGTCTGTCTGTCTGTCTGTCTGTCTGTCTGTCTGTCTGTCTGTCTCTCTCTCTCTCTCTTTCTCTCTTTCTCCCTTGCTTTTTGCAGGTCTTGTGGCTTGAACTTAAGCACCGTCCCCAGGACTCTACATGCTCCAGGCTAGTGCTCTACCAATTGAGCCACACAGTATCATTTCTGACTTTTTCTGAGTGCTTTGAGATAAGAGTCTTATGGACTTTCCTGCCTGGGCTGACTTTGAGTCATGATCCTCAGATCTCAGCCTCCTGAGTAGCTACGATTAAACATCTAAGTCACCAGTGCTAGGTTCAGCATTTTCATATTACGCATTTTTTATTTTGAAATTATTTTTATTGATAATGTTGATTACCAAGAAGTAGAAATACACAGAATTAGTGACAATATTTTGTCTAGTATGTAGTTCCTTGGGGTAAATGGGTAGCTATTCAAAGACTATATTTAATGAATTTATAATTTCAATTTCCATAGATGAAAGCACTTAGCCATTAACCAGAAAGAAAAATCAGATATATTAATAATAATTGAATATATGTCTATGTTGATGAAGTAATTTTGTTCCCAAAAAATGATCACACTGCTAGATGCTTACCTGCTACCTCTCAATTGATTTGGTTACATTGGACAAACAGTCCAATTTCCTCACCCTAAATCCTTCCACCTGGGCCTTTGTACATTAGGCATTTTTTCCTATATGTAGGTTCTTCTGAATTACTGATTTTATATATAGTAAATACTGACTGCCTACAAACCAATTCTATAGCTTTGAAAACAAATTGTCAAACTTTTACTTCTCCATGTGGGCTCTCTTCAAATGTACCAGTTAGACTGTACTTTCCTCCAGGGCAGAGAAATAATTCAAGATTTTTTTAAAAGCATTGCAGAGCATCTACATTTGTATTTTGTAGATAGCATATATTGGTTGATATTGAATGGTTTGCCAGCCTGTACAGTCAGTATAATTCATCTCTTTACAAAAAAAAAAAAAACTTAGAAACTGAAGTCTCCAAAGTTTACCACTGCCCCAAAGGGGAGAGGGTAAGTAGAGGAGGGAGAATATCAAAGATTAATGTTCATTTTTACTGTAGTAGATGTTTGAGAGCTGTTGGGCAAGCCATTTTCTGGCAAATCACACATACTATTTTGTGCTACTGCAGATTCTGTTTGCCCTAAGGTATCTACTGTCCCATTCTTTGGTATGACAAGAAGATTTATAGCTGGGAAATCTAATGTCTCTATTTTATTAAATGATGTAGACTGACCAGCTCTCAGATTTTACAAATCACAAACAGGAAAGAAGACAGAAATATTGAATTAAAAATATCATCTAGTGAAAATATTACATAGTATAAAAAAGTTTGCATCAAAGTAAATGTGAGTAATGGAAATTAATGGAAAAGTCTAACAAAAACCAAAGGGAAAATAGGGCAAGAGAGGAATTGTAAATATCCATTTGTATACCAGAAAACCTTAAAAATGTTAGTAGCATAAGAATATTCTGCATAGACAGGTTTCTCATATATTGCAAATTCTTCCTTCAGAATGATCCCTTAGTTTTCTAATCTTTATGGCCCTCTATCTAATCTTTTATAGCTTCTCTAATTTTGGCAATGTTGAATTAGATATAGAAAAAATATATATACATGTCTATGTCTATGTATATATATAACGTTTTTCTTATCTTTAAATATTAGTTGACTAAATTTTTTTTCTTTAAAATGTTATTCTTTTTTTAAGGATTTCAATTATTATATTAATTTGGTACAAATTAAGTAGCTAAAATAACATGAAAATTCTTTTCTTACAGTTTTGTAGGTTGGAAATCTGAAGGGATACCATTGGGATAAAATTAAGATATTTCTAGAATGTTATTCTTTAAAATGTTATTTTTCTGTAATAGCAGTCAGCACATGTTTTCTGTAAAGAACCAGGATAAAATATTTTTGGCTCTGAGGACTTGAGTGCGTCCAGTCCAATTAATTAGCATTGCTTTTTAGCATGAAAGACACAGAAAATATGAAACTTAACGCATGTATGTTTAGTCCTATGATATTTAACTATAAAACAGTGGCGCAGATTTAAATTGTGAACTACTCTATTTGTTTATCCTCATGAAAAGAGCATTTCTTCAAGGTCAATAGCTCTTCATTAAGTGAGTATTCAGAAATAAAAGTGATATTTGGCTTTGTGGTAGTTTGGGAAAATTAAAACTAGTGTTTAACTCTGAATGATCAATCTGACTATAGTTTTATGGTAAAAATAGCACGTTTATAAGATTTCATAAGAAATGCCTTGTATCCAGATACGTAAGCATTGGAAGTACAATTTTTATGCTTAAATGGGGCCTTTATTGTATGAGGCCAAAAAATGTAACATTAGCATGGCACATAATGTGCTTTCTTATCTGAAATATATTCATTCTCACATTTTTAAGGATATTTCAGTTTCTTTGTATGTATCTCTTTCCAGAGGTATGTAGGATACAGTCTTCTGAATCACAACATCGCAAATAATCTAATTAAAAGTTTAGCAAAGGCATGAAAACATATATGTTCAGAGAAATGTATCTCATGACATGATGCCAAAACAGGAAATAAAAGTTACTGTGAACCCTAGCAATAATTCAAATAGCAATAATAATCACCATCATGATAGCATTACATTTTAATGAGAAAATTGTTGATTTTTAAATCATGTAATCATATACATTTTCCATAATTTTATAAAAGGCTCAGCTTTGGTCATTTAGTTTCCCCATTTAGCAAAGAAGAGTTATCTTTTCTATTTATAATTGAGGTGGAAATCACATAATATAAAATGAACTGTTCTAAAGTGAACAGAATAATACCCCATGCCCATAAAGCTATTAGTGGTCATTTACATTCTCTTTAGATGTCAACTACAAACTTGTTTGTCTCTATGAATTTACCAGTTATTTAATTTTCACATATTTAATGATATGTTATTTTTCATATTTAGAGATTTCATTTTTAAAATATTTTAGGTATATATTTCTTGTGACATACATTTGAGCTTAATCTATATTTCACCACTGAGTACTTTTATAGAATAGCAATTCTTGGCATGTTTATATCAATGTTTCATTAATGAATGAACATCTTAAGTGATGTTCAGATTTGGCCATTATTAGAGTTTTGCTATAAATATTTGTGTGCTAGTACTCATTTGAAATAGTTGAGCCATGTAACTAAAATGGGATTTCTATTTATTAAGGTATTTTATAAAAAACTTAATGGACAATTTCTTTAAATTTCCATATGATCCAGACATACCACTCTTGTGGTGCCTGAAAGAAAGAAAAACAATCACTGTATTAAAGAGTTACTTAAACAACTATGTTTATCACTGGGCGATTGCCAATAGTCAAGTGAGGGAATCAGGCTACATAGAAGTTGGGGTTAGTAAAAAGGACATGAAAATATAAGGGGGTTGTCACTGCCCGCCACAACAACACGTCATTTCGGAGGCATACTGGGAATGATCACAGACTCAAATCGCTGCAAGCAGAGGTCGTTTATTTCTCTCTCCTCTCTTCTCTGCCTCTCTCCTCTCTCCTCTCCCTTGTCTGTCTTTTCTACCTTCTTCTTCTTCCCCACAAACCCCACACTATTTATATCCTTAAGCAGCCAATCACAGTAAAGGTCATCTGCAAAGCAGCAAACAAACCTGGAAGAAATCGAGCAATCCACTCTATCTACAAGCACAGAAGAAACAAATCAACAAATGCAAAGAAACTTCCTGGTCAGCAAGTACTGACTCATTAGCGAGCTGCCAGGTGCCATCTTATAATCTTACTTCCTCAGGAGGCTCAAAGCAATGGTCTCCAACAGGGGGTTAATTAGGAGTGGAGAGCTGGAGAAAGAGGGTGAGAAAAAGGTATAAAATGGAGTAGTGGATGTGGAGAGCACCATCACAGTTCATAATGTACATGTAGAAAAGTTAGAATGAAATCTATGTTATGTTAATAAAAAATACATTTCTATACAATAAGAACTGTTTTTTGCCAAGCATCCTATATGTACATGGTAAATATCAATTAAATAAAGTGGTGGTCTTGTAATTGTCATAGTAATTATATAAGACAGAATTAGAATATCACAAAAATTTACCTTAGAATTCATTTGGCCTAGTCTCATCCTATAAGGCCATATGTACATAGCTTTTGAGCTATTGTGATCCTCTGCTAGGAGAATCCTAGATGCATACTAATTATTACTAATGAAGGAAACTATGGAACCTATGTTTGTTTGGGTCTGGCTTACTTCACTTAATATGATTTTTTTCCCAGTCTTTTAAATTCCTTACAAGTGAGGTGATGTCATTCTTTCTTGAGGCCACATAGAATTCCATTGTGTATAAGTACCACATCTTGATCCATTTATTTACTGAGGGGCATTTGGATTGATTTCATATCTTATCCATGGTAAATAATACTGCAATGAACATCGTTGTACTAGTGCCTTTAGTATGGCCTTGTTTCTGGACATTTTCCCATGCATTTCTAAACACATTATATAGTACTTTATGGCAGGCCATTTGAAGCTTACTTTATCCAAAGCAACACAGTAGTAATTGAGACTCATGACTATTTCATTTACTCAGATTAAAATTGTATATGTGTGTGTACAAGTTTGTGTCTGTGTCCAGCAGATGTATAACAACAAAGACATTTTTTAACTTTATCATGCATATAAATTCCTAACTCAAAGTTATAATTCATGAGTATTCCTACAACACAGAAGCAAAAATTTGAATGAACTCCACTTTAACTGATGAACTAAATTTATTTCAGTATTTATCAGGCTTTAGTTGGCTACCTAATATTCAAATCAAAATCAGAATGCTCATGAAAACCAAATGCAATCTAAAGAGCAACACATTCTATGAAATTGTCTTTGATTTTTTAATTGTAAAATTATGTTATTTTATTAGAATAATAAATAATTCATAAGATGTGTATATATGATTAGAATAAATTTGTACTGTAGTTACAAAAAGCTACATATAAAGTTAGACTTCAATATGTGTGCTCAAAGTTTTTCTTTACTTTTTATTTATCTAGTCATTTATGGTCTTTTTGAGTATGTATTTGACCTTAGGTCAAATTGTGAGTATTTTAAACCAATTGCAAACTCTTTAACCTAAGTTTATATATTATGTACATCTCTGCTTCAAGTAGGTGTTTGCAAGAAGACTAACCTTCATTTCATGTTAGTCTCCTTATATTAAATCTCCATTGTCTATGCATAATTTTCTTTGCAAACATTAAGCTATATGAGTAAGATTTGGCATATCCATAAAATATATTATCTAATAGCCAAACAGAAAAAAATGAAACAAGATTATGATTGAGATTTTTTCCACATGCCAATATTAAAACTAACATAGTAAAGTATCAACTTTCAATTTAAATTTTTAAGAAACATCATTAAATGGCAAAATCAAGATGGATTCATTAATAAAGAATAAATAGCATCATTAAAACAGTTTTCAATATTTGAGAGATTTAACTCCAATTAATGATAGTGATCAGTAAACATATTCATTAGGACAGCTTAAATTTTTTTTTCCTTTCTGATCCAAATTCTATCTCCAAGGAAATATTGTTTTAGCATTGATAAAATCAGAAAAAATACTAACAATCTTCCTACAAACTGAAAACATTGAAAAGGCTACAGAATTTTATTAAGTATGTTTCAAATGTGTACACAACAAAGTCTACCTAAATTTTTTACATATTCCTTAAAGAGACATTAACTCCATTGAGCACCCTTTTCATAAATGTTAAATAAAAGGTTAAATTACAAGGAAAAAAATCTCATTGAGATTCAAACAAATCATGTTAAAAACAGTAAAAATAGCATGAACCATTATTACACAATAAAATATTATTCAGATTTTAGCTTTTCATATAAACATTCAGTAGCTTCTATATGGTAATATAGAAATAAAATGGCTGTGGATGCGGGCTGAGAACATGGCCTAGTGGTAGAATGCTTGCGTAGCATGCATGAAAACCCAAGTTCAATTCCTCTGTACCACATACCTAGAAAAGTAGGAGGTGGTGCTGTGTCTCAAGAGGTAGTGCTCTAGTCTTGAGCAAAAAGTGTCCATGGACAGTGCCCAAGCCCTGAGTTCAAGCCCCAGGATTGGCAACAACTACAACAACAACAAAAATGACTGTGAATTAATTATCCTTATTAAAACTGCTTGGGATTCAAAACGTTTGGGACTTCTGATTTTTTTCAGGTGTTACAATATTTAACTATACATAATGAGAATTTTGAGTAGTCACACTTCAATTATGATGCGCGCTTTCATTAATTATAATAAAAGAGCTAAAAAAATGTGCTGGGTATCGTGGCTTACACCTGTAATTCAAGCTACTCAGAAGGCTGAAATCTGAGGATCCGGGTTCAAAGGCAGCCTTGGCACAAAAGTACCTGAGTCTCTTTTCTCCAATTGATCTCTATAAAATGGGAAGTGAGACTTGGCTCAAGGGTAGGGTGGTCAGGTTGAGCTGAAGGCGCCCAGGCCAATTCAAGCCCCGTGATCCCTCCCCCCCCCCCAAAAAAAAGGTAAATTTTTGCCTAGAGCCAGACAGGTCACATTTCTACTGAGAAGGGTTTCAAGAATTTAAACTTACCTGGGCTTTAAAGGATCTGAGAAATCATAGATTAGATCATCTTTATTTTACTAGGAAGATAATTGAGAACTGGTAATATCAAACAAGTGGCATCACTAAGCTGAGACCCTTGAATCTTGTACGGTTGAATCCGTATATAGTCTCAAAATTATCTTCCTAGTTTGAAATGAGATAGATATTATGTAGTAGTAGTTCATATTTTAGACTCCTTTTGGATCCATGTATTTATATAGAAATTACTGAATGTAATTTATTAATTATTCATTTTATGTTATATATTTATAGTATTATGTGATAGTAAATAAAATATGTATTTATGTTACAAAGATTAAATACATATTGCATATTATATAGTATATATAAATAGGCAATTATTAATATAAATTTATATAACAAATTATATATTTATTTAATTATTTATGTTATATATAATTATACAATTGTATAAAAATTATATAATTATATATCTGGATTGCATGATATAACATAATAATATATATTTTCATATATTTTTATTGTAATTAATATAAGGGTTACATGATATTTGCCAGATAGATGGTGCATTAATTCCCATACATTGATACCCTTTCACATGTCTTGGTCCCCATTTCCCTCCCCCCCACCCCCACCCTTCATCTTGTTTTCCCCCCTTCCCTATCCAATTTCAAATAACCAAATACAAATATATCCAATATATCAGGTAACAAAGTGAGATACTGTAACAATATGAGATAACCAAGGGACAGCAAAAGAGATGAGAGATAGCATAGTAACTTAAGAACAACAATCATTCATTATATGGGTTATGTTTCTATATCCTAGAGATGCTTTCATTTTGTAATTACATATTATATTATATAATATATACACATACAGATACATAATGTACAATATGTCTATATGATGTAATAAATATAATAAATTTATACATGAATATATTAGATATTCCATTATGCATTTATATTTGTTTACATGTATTGTGTGTGTGATATTATATGTTGTCAATAATTATTTGGATGAAAATTAAGTTAAATTTACCAACTATAATTCTAGAAATGATAAAAATCTTGCATGATAATAAAACTGTTGCAACTATTCATAATAGTTTCATCTCCTTTTTGATGTTTTGCATGATGGGACAGATGTGAGATTTCTGATTTCCATTACTGATTAGACATAATAAAATTACCTGGTCTTGTAAAATTAGAAAAGGCATCTTCTTACAATATTTTACAATTGTGATTTCTAATTTTCTTTCTTTCATTTTTAAAATTTTATTTTCAGGATGATGTTACCATTACATTGGGGAGGTAGTGAGTACATTACTTACTGATCATTGTTACTCCTTTCCATGTTTTTCTCCTCATTTCCTTCCCCCACCCCCTCCTAAGTTGGAAAGTTCATTTCCAACATATTGTCCTGTGAATATAGCTGTTACACTGATCGCCTTTTCTTTTTTGTCACATCAAGTTATTTCTCCTTTTTCCTTCCCTGATTCAAATAAACAAATAGATGTATATGCAGCTCATTAGATACTAAAATCAAATACAGCAACCACCAGGGATAAACCGTAAGGAGGAAAAATGAGTAAACAAATAACTTCACATTGTACATTGAAAACAACAACCAGCAGGAAAAAAATCTCTTGTTTCTCTAGTCTGGAGTTCATGTTGCTTAGACTCATCCTGATTGGCCATATACACTTTATTTTCGAGATATTGTGTCCCTCTGCTAGGAGAATTCTAGACTTGTATTAATTCCTACAAATAGAGAGATCATGGAGCCTATGTTCCTTTGGGTCTGGCTTACTTCTCTTAATATGATTTTTATCTTAAAATTTTCTGTTTCCTTATGAATGGGACAACATCATCGTTTCTGATGGAAGCCTAGAATTCCATTGTGAGTGTAAACCATAGCTTTATGATTCACTCATCTACTGATGGGCATCAGGGTTAGTTCCATATCTTAGCTATGGTAAAAAAAAAAAAAAACAATTCTGGAATGAACAGGGTTATGCTGGTAGGTTTAGTGTGGTTTTGTCTGTAGAAGCTTGGATAAATGCCCAGGAGTGGAACTGCTGGGCTAAAAGCTAGCTCTATGTTTAGTCTTTTGAGGAATTGCCATACTGCTTTCCATAGTGGTTTACAGTCCCCCCAACAGTGTAGTAGTACTCCCTTTTGGTCACATCTAAGTTTGCTCATTCTCACCACTACATCTTCAGTTGCAAAGTCTCTCTTTCACAAGTACCTTGAGTATATTTTCTTTCTTGGTTATATCAGTAGCAAACCTACTGATATTCAAAACATGATATATTTCATGAATTTATCATCTTGACTGCATCTTTTCCCTCAGAGGTTAATTCAGTTTTACTGTTCACCTCACTGTATTAAAAACAACAATGACAACAACAACAACAATGAAAACAAAAACACTTTGTTGTGAAAACAGCAATATTTTCCTCTAGGGCAAAATGGTGACTTGTGAGTCCTCTCCAAAAGAAAATTGGAACATGACACACCCATTTTACATGAACAGACTGTTTTCTCTCTTTCTTCTTTCTTTTTTTCTATTTTTTCTGACTAACAAGTGCATTTTATAAGTTAAAGGATAAAACAATTTCTAGAATGAGTCTTAATTTTCCTGGGAAAATAAATCCCAATCTATTTTTTTATATTTAAATAGACTATTAGAAAGTAGAATAACCAGATACGATATGTATGCTATTGGATATACTAAAACATATCACTTCTAAATATTCACTTGAAGTGGTATAGAATATATCAAATCAGGTTTCCCTCATTTGTCATAATTAGTAAAAACTTTGGGCTCTCCTAGCAGAGGTTTACAATAGAGAAAAACCTAGATACATGAGACCATATACTATGACACTAAATGAAAGGACCTCCAGGATATAAAAACAAAAGCCATATAATGAGTGATTGTTGTCCTTAATGTACTATGTTATCTCTCATCTCTTTTGCTGTCCCTCGGTTATCTCATATTTTTATAGTATTTTACCTTGTTATCTGATATATTTTATATATGCTTATTTGGTTGTTTGAAATAGGATAGGGAAGGGGGAAAACAAGATGAGGGGCAGGGGTTGAGGGAGGGAAGTAGGGACCAAGACATGAGAAAGGGTATCAATGTTTTTGAAGTAATACACCTTCTATCTGGTGATATGATGTAGCCCTTCTATTAATTACAATAAAATTATATGAAAAAAAGAATATATCAAATCATTTATGTTTTAGCTCATTTTAACATCTTATGCAAATGTATTATTTTCTTATATAATAAAAGGTATCTATGTAAGAAATGCCCATCTGAGGCTGTCTTCAAACATCATATGTATAATCACTTTATATTTGTCAAAGAATGAAAAAAGATCAAGATATAATGTGACCATAGAGATTGGAGTAAGGTGATCAAAGCCAGAAATGACTTTGAGTCACCAGGACTTGCAAAAGGCAAAAAAAAAAAATTAGTTTCTAAACACTATGGTTCGGGCAAGATTGTTTCAGATTTTTGGATTCTAAAAATCTTGAGATGATGAAAAGATTTTGATTTAAGACACTATGTTTCTAGAACTTTGCTACCTAAGAAAGTAATATATCAATAGGGGAAGATTTAGTGAAAAGAGCTTGCTGTTATAAAGTTTTAGTTTTAACATTTTTGACATGTTACACTAAAAGCCATGTATAACTGAATTGCTGCTTCTAGCTTTTTCAATTATTTAAATAATGACATGGAATTTGCTTGATCTTTGGTGATTGAAAATTTGCTGAAATTGTCCCTTCTGACTTTTAGTCAAGTGTCATGCCTAGAAATTACAAGTGCTATGATAAAAACAACTCTGTGAAAAGGTGCAAAATAATCACTGGCTAAAACAAAGACATGAATCGAAAAACACAGCAGAGTGAAGGGACACACAACACAGTAATGAAGAAATTTGTCTACTATCTCACTATACATATGTCTCTTGCTATCTGGGATTGTGTTCACGAATTAATGTGGGAAAAGAAGAAACTTTTGAGACAGAAAATATTTCTAGAGATTTTTTTCCAGTTTCTGAGCTCAAGGACCATCTACACAATACGTAGCAAATATTGAATAAAATAAGGTACAATAATGAAAAATTAACCTATTTATTTCATTTTATGATCTCCATTCTGGTTACTAGAAATTTTAGAATTGTATATACAAACCAGGCACCAGGGCTCATGCCTATAATCTTAGCTACTCTAGAACTCAAGATCTGAGGATTACAATGTGAAGCCAGCCTATGTTAAAAGTCTCCACGAGAGTGTTATCTTCAGTATACTATTTCAAAATAAAAGCCAGAGTGGTGCCTTGGCTCAAATGGTAGAGAGCTAGACTTGAGCACAAAAAGGCTCAGGGTCAGGGCCTAGTCCCTGACTCAGGCCTGGAGTTCAAATCCCAGGCATTGTAAAAAAAAAAAAAAAGACTCACATATGCAGCATACACTTCTTTGGAAAAGTGGTGCTCTATATATGTATGTAATTTTTTTTCTTTTGTTTAACTTATTAAAATGTATTAAAACATACTATATGTTTGCTTTTCCTTCTTCGTTAATTGACTTGATAAAAATATTTTAAAACCTTTCCACATCTCAGTGAATCAAATACTAATAGATAGATTCCTGATTTTCTAGAAAGTCTGTTTTAAATGGCATCCAGATGATTTCATTTTAGTAGATAATCTTCTCCTTCCTATTCTCCACACTTCCTTAACTGCATCCACCTTTTTTATGCACTCTCCTTCCAATATGGTCAGGTTATATTCACCTGTTTCTTTGGATTTAAAAATTATCTTTAACTAGTTGCACAAAGGATGTACCATATAAATAAGCAGTTAACGAATACAAGCATGTTGGTCAGTGCTCTTCATCATTCTTACTCCAATTTGCCCCACCCCTTGACTTAATTTTCTTAGTTTTATGGTATAGACAAAGAATTCTTGACTGCAATCTCTCCTTGCCCCTCCCCCTCTCCACTTGACTCCACACACCTTTTCCTTGTGTTGAATTTGTTAGGTTTTGGCTTAATCTTTCTAAAAGATTATACTATTTGACCTCTTTACCAAGTCTCTTAGACTTCATTTAATTCATTTTTGACCACTGGCTTATCACCTAGTGTGTCCACTTAAAGGTTCATAGGTACAATCCAGCTAGCATACATGAGGGAAACCATGCAACCTTTGTTTCTCTGGGCCTGGATTATTTCATTTCATATAAATATTTCCAAATCTTTCCATTTGTTTAGAAATGTTCCAATATCATTCTTTCCAATAGAAGAATGAAGTTCCATTGTGTTTATGTACCACATTTTCTTGATTCATTGATCCATTGGATTTATCTTGATGGTGTTGAATAGTGCTGCAGTGAGAAGGCTTGCGCTTATGATCCGAATCTTCGGGAATCCTTTCTCCAGTGATCCCTTTCAGGAGGGATTGTACAGTGGAATATACATTGATTGGCCTGTGCAAATATAAATTGATGGACATTTATGACAGAGCCATGTTACACTTGATGAGTTCAGGTAATGCTAGGCAAGTCTCCTCTACAAAATAAAAGAATATACTAAGGCAATATAACTTTTGGTATATTTGGTATAGTTCCATTACAGAAAATCAAGTTTTCTATAACAAAACAAATTGTCAAATAGCACAATACAAATTTCACATAGGCTGCTTAGGGGATTAGCTTTTGTAATAATCATGATATAGTCCATAACTAAAACATTTGGTCAAAGTTATATATAACATGTACAGTTGGAATTAGGACTCAGAAGCTGAGGAAAATTAAACACACACTCTTTAGGTTTCTGCTGCTATAAATCTCAAAATAAAAACAATTAACATTTAGCAAGCAATTACTTGAGGTGTATTCCTGTACTTTCTATTTGACATTGACTATCCATTGACTAATAGAACATACGGACTAAGACATAAATAGTTTAATGATAGTAAAAAAAATCCTTAGTGGAACCCCAGAAACTAGTTTTCTATTGATAATGATCATACAATCAGCTCCTTTTGGCAAAGGAAAAATTCCATATTAGTTTAAAAGTAAAGAAAATCTCTGGTTTCTGATAAGCATTAAATGAACTGAACTAATGCTTGTGGTACTTAGAAAACAATAATTGATGTTAATGATTTATACAATTTTTGGATTTGAGGTCACTGTGTTCAGTGCCCAGGGTCTTGACCCCCTAAGTGGTTATGATTAGCCAGTGGTCTGAATTGTGACTCCTGGAAGGTTTCTCTCATTTCCGAGGTAGTATTATTTCATTAGTGAGTTGGATTATGTCCAGTTGATTTGGCAAAGCCTTGCAGGACCATGCTGTGTCCATTATCTTTCTCTGACAATGATTTAATACCATTGTGAGAGTTTCAGAGCTGGCTATTTTGCTTGGCACACTCTTTAACATTTGGAATGGTTAGTTTACTTTCATAAGAGGAGACATTAAACTACTGGGAACAGGTGTGTGTGTGTGTGTGTGTGTGTGTGTGCGTGCGTGCGCACGCGCACGCACCTTAAGATTTCAAGCACTCAAATAAAGCACAAAAAATACAGAAATATAGTAAGAAATGATTATGCTGTTAGGATTTTACCATAATGTAATAAAGTAGTTTTTCTGGTTAATTAATGCCAACAATGGCCTTTGAAGAACATTGGGGATGTTTTTTTCATATTTTTTATTGTAATTAATAGAAGGGTTACATTATATTCACCAGATAGAAGGTACATTACTTCACACATGTTGATACCATTTCTCATGTCATGGTCCCCATTTCCCTATCTCCCTCCCCCTGCACAACTTGATTGTATTTTTGTATAAGAGAGTGTTTAATAAATTTCTTGTCAAATCTATGCCATTTTATATTCTTGCTCAGAAAACTTTTCATTATTTGAACAAGGCCAACTGTGACTTCTCATTTCTTTCATGATTTTTAGATTTAATCAAGTTTTTACCAAGTCCCCATAAAACATAGATAATACAAATTATTATTGTTATAAATATTAATTAAAATTATGCTACTATTACTATTGAAATTCCTGTAACAGATAAAATTGTACTGCTAATACTAGTTATGATTGCTATTAAAAGTTAAAATCAATTCTATGTTAATGGTCATGTTATTTGCTATAAATTCCATGGGGGAAATAGTACTTAAGGATATATTTCAGGGACGACTACCTGGGTCGAAGTAGCTGTCATAAACAGGAAACTGAAGTAGTCTTTTTTGAGAAAGTGGCTTTTGAGTAATATTTGAAGTGAGAAGTTAGTAAACCAGCAAGATATTTCGGTATAACTATTTCTTTTAAAAATCACCGAAGTGAGGGGCAGGGAGTTTGGCCTAGTGGTAGAGAGCTTGCCTAGCATGCACGAATACCCAGGTTCGATTCCTCGGTACCACATACATAGAAAAAAGCTGGAAGTGGTGCTGAGGCTCATGTAGTAGAGTGCTAGCCTTTGAAATTCCAAGGACAGTGCTCAGGCCCTGAGCCCAAGCTCAGGACTAGCAAAAACAAAACAAAACAAAACCAAAAAAACACTAAAGTGAAAGATTAGCTGGTACATTACAGGAGAAAGAAAACATGAAATTAATAATAAGTGAATAAGAAAAAATAGTAATTAGATATGAAATAGGGTATGATAACAGTATTGTAGTTGTTAATTTTTATAAGCCTACATCTGTTATATAGAGGAGTATATTATTAAATGTTTAAGAAATAAAAAATTAAATTTCATTTTATTGTAGTAAGAATTCAGCGTGAGATTTAACTTCTTATTCTTAAAAGTATAACATACAATAAGCACAGTATTTTCTTCTACAGATTGTATCAATGAGTGCCTACACAGAACTGGAGTAACCTGATGAAATTCTAAATTTTTCTATCTTTTATTACTGCAATTTCATACAAATTCACTAGGTCTTATTTCTCCCTGGGAATTCTAGCAATCTTGGTTCTGTTGCTGTTCCTAGCAATTTAACATTATAAAGAATTGTTTTGCAGGATAATAAAGTGCTTGCTTTCTATCTGTTTATTTCACTAAATATTCAAATTTAATCCATGTTTTTTTATCTTATATAATACAATACTATTGTTTGTATGTGCTATTTATGGTTTGTATTCATCTGTTTGTCAGTGAGTATTTAGTCTGTTCCTCATGTTGGCTATTGCAAGTAGTGTTTTAGTAAACATAAATGTATTCAGACATACCAAGAAAAGTAGTAAAGCATATATGGGAAGAGAGAACAACTGAGGTGATTAATGTGACAAAAGTATGGTATGTACATTTATGGAAAAATTATAAAATTAATATATATTCCAAAATTGCATAATGAGAGTGCATCAAGGATTCTGTTGTGAAAGGGTACCTGAAGAAGTGGGAAAGATGAAAATTTTCAAAGAAGATTGAACTACTTTCTGTACATGCATGAAAAATAGGAAATGATGCATGCTAAAGTTTTTAATCCCCTATTTTTACTGTATTTGACATTGGTACCTCGTGTAGTATATATACATTTATCTGTTTATTTGAATTAGGGGAGGGAAAGGGGAAAATTCAAGAGACAAAGGACAAAGGTGAGCCAATGTAACAGCAATTTTTGAAAAACAATACTTGGCAATGAACTTTACAACTTGGGAGGGGTTTGGGAGAAACACTACCTTATGAATGTAATTGTAACCCCTCCAAACATCACCCTGACAATAAAATAAAATTAAAAGTAATAATTTAAATTCTAAAAGTTTTTGCGGAAAAGAAAAAAGGAGGAAGAGAGAACATGGAGAAGGGGTAAATCAATGAACAATATGTGCATCCAAAGAAATGTCAGAGTTAAACCCTTGGATACCCAATATATATATATATGATAAAGAAATACAAAACAGACATAGCAAACATTCTGATGTCCGTTCTAAGCACTCATAAGTAGAATTGTGATGGAACCACATGATAGCTCTATGTAATTTGTTTGTTTGTTCATTTCTTTGTTTTTGCAGAGGTCACACTATGTTTGCTTTATTCACTACACTCTAAGCATAATTTTTGTATTATTACTAATAATGTAGGTCATCTTTTCCCATGCATGAGATCAAGGAGCATTCACAGGCTTTGAGTAGGGTAGTGGGATAATCTCACATGCACCCCAAGCAGCCTCTTCGATGGCTAGGTTGAAACCAAACCACAGAAGAAAAGGGAAAGGAGTTAACCTCTATGCAACTCTTCCCAAGGTATAGGAGGCATCTGTATCCTCTAATATTTTCAATCTAAAATATGTTGTTTTATTAATTTATCTGTAGGTGAGGGTAAGAAATAAAAAGCTGAGGTAAATTTCTTCGTAGTTGTACTGCAACACACATTTCTAAATACTGACTATGGACTCTGTTTGAAGAACTCAAGCAGTTAGCTTCATAGAATTATTCAATGAAAATGTGTAAGAGTTTAATTTGGAGGCATGATTCTAACAGGAAAGCACCTGCCTTGTCCTAAGTTTAAAACCCCAAAATAACACACACACACACACACACACACACACACACACACACACACACACACAAAACATGCTCACTCAAAATGAATGAGGTATATATTTGTAATTTTACAGGAAGAAGTATGTCAGAGTTGAAATCTAGCCCAGTCTCCCATTCCAATGTCTTTGCCTTCAACTACTGCTTACAAACTCACAAGTTACTCAATATTCCCCAGTTCGAAACATTTGAATACATTCAAATACACTCTCTTCTTATTAAACAACTCATTTAGGACAGTCATGTAAATAAGATCTCTTTAGAAGTATCACTCACAATAACCAGGATGGATTATGCTTGCCAGTTTCCTCCTGCCCTTGCTCATGAAAAATAGATAAATTACATGTCAGATTTATTTCATTTCCATTTCATAGAAACTGGAAATATAACTTCCAGAAGAATGTTCATTACAGTATCTATTATAACCAAACAATTTAATAGTCTTCAAAAGGTGATGGGAAGTTACCCATAATACTAAAAATGCTCCCAGGTTTCAAAGCTCTCTTTGCCAGGGTCAACCAGGGTCACTAAAAGCTTTCTGAGTGGAACTGTCACAATTACTGTAACTTCCCAAGGAATACGGATCTCTCTAGCTTTCTATCTCATGCACAGATGGATAAAGGGAACATGGGCAGTTTTAGTTCCAATGAGCCATAAGTAAAGGGTACAGATTACTGAAATTGTTTTGTTTTTGTAGACTGTAGTCAACAGTGTGGCTTGGAGTGAGAAAAATCTTTGAGTAGAAAAATCTGTGTGCCTTATGATTTATTGTGCATGAGGTTTTTTTAATGAGAAACTCACCATACTAAGTTTCAATTTCCTAATCTCTATTATAGGTACAATGTTCATTTTGGAATAATTAAATGGATAATGCACAAGACTGCTTTAAGAGAGTGCACAAATGGATTCATGATTGGGAACGATATTTCTTACATGAGTAGAACAAAAATATTACTTATGTGAATAAGAAGTGCCATTACAAAGGGAATACCATGCCATTGATATGTTCTTGGCACAAAAAACAATGATTCAAAGGTCTCTCTATGTTCTTTCTCGTTCGTACTACATCAGAGCTGACTGCAGTTAGTAGAAGCCATTTCACAAAACACAATTGCACTACTTTGTTATAGAAGATGTTGATCAGAATTATCATTTAGCATATTTGTGAACATTACCTTTTATTAGATTTTAGTGGTTTGTTCACTCAAATAGAACTTTTAATATCACAAATCCAAAATCAGAACAAATGAACATTATCAAAAATGACCACTTTTTAACACCATATAACTGCTCTCTTCTTCAAAATTTTCTACAAAATTAAAGGTAGAAGTATAGGAACTTACTAAATTCTTTGTACCTGTGAATTTCTCACTTGTGTCTGTGTAGGAACCTCATCATGAGCCTCATCCTTGAGAAATTGATTATGTACAAAAATATGGCCATGAATATGCTTGTCAAAGCTATAAATCTTGTAGTCAAACAGGTAAAAATACAAGAAAAACTAATAGTTCTTTCAAAATGAGGTCCCGAATAATAACAATGTCATGGTTACCAATTTTTCAAAGGAAATTTTTTGGAAGAAGGTCAAAATGCTTTTAATTTCAGAGATTTATATTTATCTTTATGATTCTCAAATGTGGGCACATTTTGTTCTCCTCTCTGGCAGAAATTTATTTGGTACTTTCTACAGAAACTATTTCAAACTTAGAATATTCAATCTGTGTAGATAAAATGATCAGAACACTGATCATATAAAATAATATTTGCTCAAATTAACTCCAGGAAATGGAAACAAGAATTTTTCCCTTTGTTTTTCTTTCTTTATGTCTTGTTTGCTCATTTATCTGTATTTGGGAGGAAAACAGGGGTGTAGAAATGGATAAAATGGGTGAACAAATATTGCAATATTACTCACTAAACACTATGTTGAAAATGAACTATACAACCCATGGTTGGGGACAGGAGGAAAAAACTGGGCAACAGAAACAGGAGACAGATTGTCCAAAATGAAATGTATTTATTGGAATTATATAACTGAAACTCCTCTGTACATCACCTGTATAACAATACCAAATAAAAAAATAATTAAATAAAAATTAATCAAAAATGATGAAATATTTTCAAAATTTCTAACTTGTTCTACACCCACTTAATGATGTTGTATTTTTGAGGTGAGTCAAAGAACTTTCATTATTGGATTATTAACTTACTCAGTTATTCATTCACTATTTTTTTTAAAAAAGGCTATTTAAACTTTGGCTGCTGTTTTCCTGCTTCCTTCCATCCTTCCTTAATAACTCCCTCACTTTATACCACCCAAATACAGCTATTTAGGTCCCATTAGAGGTACAGGCTTGTTTTAGTTTTATTTGCTTTCTTTTTTGTTATTTTTTTAGTATACAAGGAGTTATTTGTTTCAGAAGGAAAAATGACTAGAAATGAAGGTCAGGAGGGAGTGAAACTGTAAAGATTGCAGGTATACCACAATTTGAAGCAGCATTTCTGATTTTCAAAGTAACTTTTGAGGAAGGGCCAAAGCCCAATTCAATATGATAATATAATTAAAGACATTTTCAATAAGTCAGCACTTATTTTAGTTTTGTTTTCCCCTTGGAGTGAAAATTGCGTGGGCAATTAGTTTAAATTAGGCTATGTGGGGATATTATTTGTATAACAAAAATAAGTTTCTCTTTGTAATTAAATTTAATGGTGTTTCACTGGAGAGAAGCTGAACAAGTATGTAAGAATTACACTGGTCTAATCAGCTCGGTGTTGGAGTATCTATTGATATAACAAGTAATTTTGATACTTCTTTGACATGGTCTGAATTTTTAACAAGCTAAGCAGATATTGTTAGCTGATGAGTTATTTAACCAATCTTTGTTTTTCTGAGGTTGTTGTGATGTTACTAAAGCCTAGCTTTTGTTTTAATCTGCCTATAGAATGTGAAGACCAGTTTCTGATAATAATCATTTGCATAAACACTTCATTTTGAGACTGAAGCTCAGAAACTATTTATTTAAACTTCATGGGCTTATGAACTATTCATTAAGAGGACCTGGACTGAGCATATTGGTACATACCTATATGTCCAAGACAGTGAAGTAAAGACATTAAAATAGGATGCAGACCATGAGTTTGAGGCCACTTTGGGTTACACAGTGAACCCCAAGCCAGCCTGCCTTTTGGAATAAGAACCAGCCCCCCTAATCTCAAATTAAAGAAGAATTAGAATATAAAATATCCACACATACAATACACATACAGCCTCAGACATACAACATAATCTGAATATAAATAATAAATAATGTGCATAACTTTAATAACTAGAAAATAAACTGAAAGGGATAGTAGTTTCTGTGTATATGTCATTGGTTCCTGCAAACTGTTATTCACTAGCTTAATATTTCAGGTAAAGTAGTTAAACTTTTCTGCTACTAAAAAACTATTTTACCTATGAATTAAAGGTTCAAGCCCCATTACCCAAAAAAGAAGAAAGAATGAAGCTATAAGAATAGTCACAATGACCAGTTGGTAATCAATATAAATGATCTCAACCAATTATTGTCCCCTATTATTGACCGAAAAATTCAGTGGGAAGTCAGATGAAAATAAAATATTAAATTCACAATTTAAATTTGCAGGTTCCCAATACTCTGGCCTCCAAAGTGTTCCCAACTAGGTATTTCTGCTATGTTCCTAATTTTTTTTGGATATTGTGGGACTTGAAGTCTGGCCCTGGGCATTGTCCCTAAGTGTTTCAACTCAAGGTTACCGACCTACTCCTTGAGCCATGGTGCAACTTCCAGTTTTCTAGTGGTTAATTGGAGATGAGTCTCAAAGTCTTTAGTGCCTGGGCTGGCTTTGAGCCTTGATCCTCAGATTTCAGCTTCCTGAGTAGCTAGAATTACAGGCGTGACCCACCACACTCCTTTTTTAAAAAAATCCTGTATGAAATAGTCTGATATTTCATTATTGCATCTTATAAAACTTTGCATTTTGGAAGAACAAAATTGTTTATGTTTATAAAGTCATATTATCAAAGCAAAACTTTAAAAAAAAACCCTCTGGAAGTAGTTAAGGCTGTCAGTATCAAAAAAGAAAGCATAGATGGTGACGGTAATCCAGAAAAGAAACTTCTTGAATACCTACACTAGATAGTGGTAGTAAATTTTAGATCTGAAGACAGAATTGTAGTAGACTATTAGAGTAATTTGGAAAAATTGTATTCATTTAGAGAGCAATGTTAACTTACCTAGCTTTGATAATTTAGATAGTGTAGAATACAGATTGCGCACACAAGTCTGTGAGCTCCACATCTGTGAATTTAAACACATAGACAGACAGATAGACTGGCAGACAGACACACAAAGAGACAGAAACAGAGATATAGAGATACAGAAAAAGATGGATAGATACATAGATACATAGATGCATAGATATCTGGAATAACGTTTTTTCTGAAATGATATGCAGACTTTTGCCATAAGTCTAGAAACCTTGCAGTATATGAACTACTGATATAAATTATATTTCTTATGGAAAATAAAATATAGATGAACTAAAACATAGGGTAGAATGAAAATGTGTGTAATATATGCACACATATATACACATACATGTGTACATATATATGTACATTTATAGTTTTATGAATCATAAAGATCTATTCTTATTTAATCAAGTCACTGATTTTTGCCTAAAATTATCAGAAAAAATTAAATATCACCACATTATGGCTTATATTTAATGAGTTTGTAATAAAACTAAGTCTAGCAAGCATATAAAAATTTTAATACTTGGTACTTGGTGGTGTTGTTGTTGTTGTTGTTCTGATGGTATTAATTTTAAGTTTGGGCATGATACTGGTTGGTGTGATACTGTTGAGTTATGCCTCTAGACCTTTCTCATCTTGGCCCATGCCTGAGCTTCAGTTTGCCATCATTTTACATTATGGCTTCCTATCACTGCTGGTGTCCCAGGTGTGTGCCATATCATTCAGTTCTTTTCAGCAGAGAAAGTCTCGGAGATATTTTCTGCTTGGTTTTGTCTGGGAAGTCAAACCTTCTCATGTCATCATTCCACACAGCTTGCAGCTTGGAATGACACATGTGACCAGTGATTGTGTGAGAAGAGACTCAGCTTTTCTATTGGACTTCACCATGATCTGCTCCTCTTGGGTTCATAAATGGGACACCCAACTAAGTTCTTGACACCTTTGGTGTCATCTAAGATTATATATTTGCAGTTCCAGAGGTACTGTTGTTTTTATTAGCTATCCTCATAACAAGAGCATTAATTTATGAAAGCATTTTCAGAAATATAAAGGTGCTATATTGATTAGTCAAGAATTTAAGAGCAAAATTATATATATATATACACTCCCTTAAGAATTGTAAAATTGATAGGCAAAAAATAGAACACAAATGAAAAATGCATTTAGAAAATATTTAACAGAAACAGGAGAGAAAGGTGTGTGTGTATGAAAGAGAGATAGTGAGAGAGAGAGAAAGAGAGAGAGAATACAAGACAAAATTGTGCATTGGAGCACAAACCCCAGTATTTTCACATATAAAAAAACAAAGAAAAGAAATGAAATGAAAGAGGAAGGAAGGAAGGAAAGAAGGAAGGAAGAGAAAAATGGAAAAAAGAATCTCAAATGTTGGCGGAAACTCAAAGTTTAAAAAATAAAATGTTATAAGTTAATGAATCAAAAATACATATGAAAAATGTTATGTAGTTTTTATATGACATAGAAATAAGCTAATATTTCTTGTGCTTAACATATAAAAATCTTCATGTTTGGTAAAAAGAATTTTGATTATGTTAAGTAAATTCCATGAATAGTATGATAATGACATTTTGGACTAATAATTATCAATTATTTTTACTTATAAAATAGTAAGTTGTGCTATTTTTCATCAGAAAACAAGTAATCAAGTGAGAAAATAATACCCAAGCAGACTACTTAGATATTAACTTACAATCCTTAAGAAAACTAAAATTTAAAAATCACAAAAATGTTAATATTTGTAAAAATTTTAATTCACTACAAGATTCATTTAATAGTTTTCTTTTATTCAGTATATTTAATAGTTGATACATTTGACCCAATCTTAGGATAGAAATATAGTATCATAATTAGCAAATAATAAAGTAAATAATGTATCTTGTTTAATAGAGGCTGAACTGCATCTAGTTCTGAAATTGATTGGTCTTTTATTGAGAGATTAATCCATTTTAAAAGGTGATAAATGTTTAATATGAGTTAAATCAGATCTATAGTATTTAATTCTTATGTGCAAAGGTATCATAAGGAACGAGTTTGCCCTCAGGTGGACTTCAAAGGCAAATCAGACTATTCAAGAAGGAGGTGGGAAAGAAAGTAGAAATTAAGACTTTTGTGTTACTCTGTTTAACAGTGAAGCAGCTAAACAAATGTACTATTGCTTTCAGAAGATAATTTCCTTATTTTAGAAGCATTATTTTTTTAGTAGAGCCCATTCTGTATTGTATTATTGAAACCTCAGGACAATTTTTTTATATATTCAAGTTTCCAAATATCATTTTCCATCCATTATTTACTTTTTTAAGTCTCTAGAATAAAGTAACTAGATTAAAATAAGTTGCAAAACAAATGTTTACTTTGTCAAGAAATATTCGCCACGTATACAATTAAAGGCAGATGGCAGTGGCATCAGCTAGATGGCAGAAAAAAATGGTTTTGGGCTTCACTAGTTCCCAGAGCAACTATTGAGAAATAAGCCCACTAATGAGAGAATCCAAATACTTCATGGTACACATAATCATATAAAATAATGCATAGATAGAGTCAGGGAACTGTTCTTTCAAGTAACTGAAGTGCCATAGAGAAAAACAGTAAGACCATATCATAAAAATAACCCAAGGAAAAAGATGGGATGCGAAATTATTCACTTAAGTACAAGGCAACTGAGTTCACTATTTATAGTTCTAATTAATAACAAAAAACCTACAAAGCACAAAGCTTTGTATGGATGTGTGCAAAGAAATGTGTCTTCTACCACGAGTATAAAAAGTAAACACTATTAATAGGAATTATATCTAAATAAATTGTTAAGGAACATATATATATTATTAAATGATACTGATTCTGAGATCAGTAGATCAAATTGTGGAGAATAAAAACATTGCATTATTTGAAATAAGAGTTGTTAGTTTCAAATAGGCTATTATATTATTTCTTTTTGTTTTCTGTATGAAACCCCAAACAAAAAAATCTATGAAGAAGTCAAAAATAAGAAAAGAAAATGACATAAATTGTTTCACTTAAAAAAAATATCAGGTCAATAAGGATGACAGTATTGGAACCAGCAGAAAAAGAATTATTTAAATCTGTTTTTTGTTCAATACAAAGACATTATATAATGATAAATAGATTGATTTATCAAAAGGATATAATAGTTGTAAATTTGAAATCTTGTGATATGTGACATTGCAGCCAGTCATACACATACCTGAATATATATGATGCACACATACACACACACTAGCAATGTTAAATTACTATGAAGCTGAGAATTTTTTTTTTTGTTGGTCATGGTGCTTAAAGTCTGGGACTGGTATTATTCCTGAGCTCTTCAGCTCAATGCTACTACCCTACCCTGGGCCTGAGCCACTGCACATGGCAAAATAACGTTTTCTTTTTTTAATGTTTTTTTTTTATTGTTTTTGTTTTTGCCAGTCCTGAGACTTGAAATCTGGGCCTAAGTACTGCCCTTGTGAAATTATGTTACTATATTCTTCAATATATAGATGAGAGATAGATAAATATTAGAAAATTGATAGAAAGAAAAAGAGAAGGAAGGAAAGAAAGAAGTGATGCAGAGAGAGAAGAGATGGAGGGAGGGAGGAAGAGGGGGAAGCAAGGAAAACAGACAACATAGGATATAATACAGGTTAGTAATCTAGAAGTAATAAAGTATATAGTCTATGTATAAAGCAAAATTATCCAAAGTCAGTTATTATGTTTTGTATCAAGAATTTCAATGAACAAACTCACAGGAAATATACACATAGGTAAAGTATTTCATTATCCACAATATTCAACAATGGACAGATAATCTAAGAAGATGTTAACAAGAAAACATACTCATGCAAAAATTAGTTCACATGTACTGAACAGATATACACACAACATGCCTTCCAGCAGCAACAGAACACACACTGTTCTGAGGTGCACAGTGAGCTTTCTTTCGGCTAGAAATCATATGAAGTGATTTTTACTAAGCATACAAAAACCTAAAAATAATGTTAGTAGGAAATTCATAAACTTCAGACATATGAAAATCAAGTTATATCCTCCTGAACAAAAAAAAGAAGTATTATAATTTTTTTATTGTAAAGGTAATGTATAGAGGGGGTTACAGTTACATTCGCTGGGTAGTAGATGCATTATTTTTCACACACCGATACCCCTTCTCTTGTTTTTGTCCCTATTTCCCTTCCCCCACAGTCCCAATCATCTTGTTTTTCCCCCTTCCCTTACCTGTTTTAAATAAACAAATAAATATATATCCAATATACCAGGTAACAAAGTCAGCTGCAGTAACAATATGAGATTGTGATTTTTTTAAAAAAAGAAAGAAAAAATTCCTCAAGAAAAAAACATCCTATTAAAAGATACATAAGGCCATATATTATGACTCTAAATGAAAGGACCTCCAGGATATAGAAACAAAAGCCATATAATGAGTAATTGTTGTTCTTAATGTACTATGTTATTTCTCATCTCTTATGCTGTCCCTTGGTTATCTCATATTGTTACAGCATTTCACCTTGTTATATGATATATTGTATATATTTGTTTTTGGTTATTTGAAATTGGATAGGGAAAGGGGGAAAAAAGATGAGGGGCAGGGGTAGGGGGAGGGAAATGGGGACCAAGACATGAGAAAGGGTATCAATGTTTGTGAAGTAATGCACCTTTTATCTGGTGAAAATAATGTAACCATTCTATCAATTACAATTACAATAAAAATGTATGAAATGAATATTTATATAGACAAATGCCTTACTCTTACTCTTTTTAAATTATCCTGTAAGGAAGGGGCATGGGGAGAGGGAAAGTGAGAGAAAAATAGAAGGAGTAACAACAACAACAAAAAAAGATGGGCCAAAGACTTAAAGAGAGACTTCTCTGAAGAGGAAATAAGAATGACCTATTGACACATGAAGAAATGCTCTCTGGCTATAAAAGAAATGCAAATCAAAACAACTCGGAGATTCCACCTCACTCCAGTTAGAATGGCCATGATCAAGAAATCTAATAATGCCATATGCCAGTGCAGATGTGGCAAGGAGGGGATCACTACTACACTGTTGGTGGGAGTGCAAACTCTTTCAACCACTCTGGAAAGGGGTATAGTGAATCTTCAAAAGACTAAACATAGAGCTCCCCTATGACCCAGCAATACCACTCCTTGGCATTTACCCAAATGTCCAGAAACAAGGACATACTAAATCCACTAGCACAAGGATGTTCATTGCAGCATTGTTTACCATAGTGAAGATATGAAACCAATCCAGATGCTCCTCAGTAGATTGGAGCAAGAAGCAAGATGTGAGACTTTTACACAAGAAAGAATGACATCACCCCATTTATAAGGAAATGGAAAGAATTGGACAAAATTAAATGAAATGAAGTAAGCCAGACCCAAAGGAACATAGCTCAGTGGTTTCCCTCATTAGTAGTAATTAGTACACATCTAGGACTCTCCTAGCAGAGGATTACAATAGCTCAAAACCTAGATACATAAGGTCATATAGGATGAGGCTAAATAAATGGAACTCTAGGATATCTAAATAAGAGCTTTATCTTGTGCGATTGTTGTTCTTAACGTACTATGTTATTTCTCTTCTCTTTTTTTTCACTATGGTTAATCTCATGTTGTTACTGCATCTGACTTTGTTATCTGGTACATATGTTTATTTGTATATATGTTTATTTGTTTATTTGAAATAAGAAAGGGAAGGGGAAAACAAGATGATTGTGAGGAGGTGGGGAGAAATGGAACAAAAACATGAGAAGGGGTATCAATGTGTAAAAAGTAATGCACCTACTACCTCATGAATGTAACTGTAACCCCTCTATACATTATCCTAACAATAACAACTACATTCCCAATATTAAAAAAAGAAAGAAAATTAAAACTATCTTGAAACAAAATCTCAGCTTGTCAAGCTATAGAAAAAGAAGTTCTAAGAAAAAATGTGAGAAATAAATATGCATATCATAAAAGATGAACTATGTCTAATAAATAACTTAAGCAAGAAGATAGAACAAAGTAAATTTAAATCCAAGGTCAGCATATGGAAAGAAATATAAAACACCCAGCATAAATAGAAGAAATAAATAATTTAAAAAACAAGATAAAATGGTGATGGTTTTTTATGATGCAGATAATCTTATCAAACATTTAACTGGACTGAAAAAAATGATACAGCACAAATATATAAACACCTTAAGAAACACTGCTACTGTTACCACAGAAAAACTGAATCATGGAAGATTATTGTGAATAATTATGCATCCCCAAATGGAAAATCACCAAGTGTTTCAATTCTTACACATACAACCTACAGTATCTAAATCATAAAGAAACAGAAAATCAGAAAAGGTCAATAATGAGATATAATCTGTCTGGATAGAAGAAATGCAAAACACTAAAAATGTCATATGCCAGTTCTATCAAATACTTAAAGAAATATAACATCAATAAAAAGCTATGCCAGGGACCGGGAGTTTGGCCTAGTGGTTAAAATGCTTGCCTAGCATGCATGAAGACCCGGGTTCGATTCCTCGGTACCACATACATAGAAAAAAGCCGGAAGTGGTGCTGAGGCTCAAGTGGTAGAGCTCTAGCCTTGAGAAAGTCCAAGGACAGGGCTCAGACCCTGAGCTCAAGCCCAGGACTGGCAAAAAAAAAAAAAAAAAAAAAAAAGCTATGCCAAACAACTGAGTAGGGGGGGCCATATTTCTAGTGTTTTTACTGGGTTCCCATTTTTGTTATACCAATTATGTGAGGACATCATTATATATGTATATTTATATTTATATATGTATATCCATCATTTATACCTATGCACATTCTCATCTAAGTTCTAATAAACAGAATTCACCAGTACATGATAAAGTTCATGAGACATGATAGAAAGAAACTTACCCTGGTGACAAGGGAGATTCAAAACAAGCAAATAAACAAAATGTCGACCTCACTTTAACAGTATGTTGAGACAAAAATAAATAAAATAAAATAAAATAGAACAAAATAAAATGACAAAGCATCATCAAACCATTGTATGCAGAAAACATATTTGATAAAATTTAGTGGATTGTCAATGTTTAATAAAAAGAAAAGGAAATAGATATCAATTTCAACTAAAGTAGACTTAGTAGCCATTTTCAAAATCGGTTGACTGAACTTGAAGAGCCTTTCCTGATGCTGAGAATGTAAGATATCCTACAGTTTTCTTGTTTCTTCTGTTTCTTACAGCTCTGTCTCTGTCGGAATGTCATGCTGCATTGCACATGTTAGTACTGTAAGCAAAGCTGTCTAGTATTATTCACCTTCATTTCCCTCTGTAAGAAACTGTAGCTCAAATTTCATGGTGTAAATTTTATAAGGCTCTATCAAACATCCGAAGGGCTGGCTCATGGAGAAATGAATTTAGACATAATGGAAATTAAGGCTTTTATAGTAACACCCTGATTAACCAGAATTTGTTCTGGTTAATTACACTTATAATTACATTTTACAAATGAATTATTCTCTTTTAAAATATTGTCAAAATTATTTTCTTTCTCAAACATACTCGTTTATTTGCTGCTTTAATAAATAAAACTTGAGTGAAAATAATCGAATTTCTCTGATTACTTGGAAATTAAATATTAAATAGCACCTGAAGGAGATCTCATTTTGAAACTAAATTCCCAACATTATATTTTTCTGAAGATGTGGACATAAAATTTATTCATAGTTAATAGTAAGATTGAGAAAGTCAAATTTTCTATGTGAAACACCACACACATACTTAATAAACACATACTTACATTTCCTGTGTTTTATGGCAACTTTTAAAGTTTCAAGCAAGCCAAACAATTTTGGCAAGTTGAAGATTCAGTTTAATTTAATTTTGTTGGCTCAAAACTTTATTATGTTAAATTAAAATAAGTTATTTTTCATATGTGAAGTCTTTTCTGTTCCCAGGGGAATAAGTTGTCTTGCAACAATTGAACTTCTTCTATATAACTTTTAGTTAACTAATTGCTTTTGCATGAACATATACCAATTTATTTCTGTAATAATGAAAAATTTTCAAATATAATGAAATGTATACGCAAACATATAGTTACCATACAATAGGATGTTTTCTCAGATATAGATATCATCCTCTATTTATATCAATCCTCACTCCCTAAATATATCTATTCTAAATTTACTTTTCTATTTTGTTTTATATATTTAGATATGTAGATCCTTTCCTTAATCATATAAATACGGACAATTTATATTTCCTAAACTTCTATGGCTAAGAGTTATATCTACCTTTAGAATTAGTGAAAGACTGATCACACTATTCTCCCCAGGTATCTGTATGGATGTATTTTTACTGGAATTTCTTATGTAGCCAAATTGGACTGCACACAGGATAAAATGAGAGTTTATGAGAAATGCAGAGATTTTAAGTAGATTTCCCTCAAAAAGTATAAAGAGCACAATTGCTACAGAAAGTTTCTAGAAGATCAGAAGGAGACAGTTCCATGAAATTTAGGACAAGTTAACCTTTGAAATAATAACACTCAATTTGTCCTTTGATGTAAGGCAACAGGATCACTAGAAGCACATGACCATTCTTCATTTTAATTCATCTTGCTTCTTAAAATGCCAATATTTTTTGGCATTAAGGTGTTCAAGAATTGAAATACCAACCAAGAATCATGGAGCTATTTACCAACCTGATGAGTATTAGCTTTTTAGTTGAATTTAAAGCTATTTTTGTTGATTTTATTTTATTTTTTGTTTGCTACTAAATTATCTCCCATGAGTGAAAACTCTTCTAATTTTCTGCAATATGTTGACTGAAAAGTTGTGAAATGTATTTAACTATGATGTTTTTAATATAAACTGGACCGTTGCAAAATTTGGCATAATTTGATTGCCAGATTGAGTGAATCTTAATATAACATTACTGTAGGAGGGCTTGTATGCCCCTCAAATGCTGTCACCAAGAAAAAAATATATGTGAAAATCTTTCTGTCTTCATTTCCTTGGTAAGTCTAAGGCCCTATGAAATGATTAAAATTGTTTTGACTTTTTCATTAGCTTTGAATATCAATTATAGAATTGCTCATAATCCCTTCATGTTTATGTCTGTATACTAAAATGAAGATCCTGCCTGAAAGCAGAGCCAGAAATAGTAATATTTTAAAGAATTTCCTCTTCTATGACATATTTGTCAAGCACTAATTTCTTAATGTATTCCAGGAATGAACAAGCTGAATTTTCTAAAAGCACTCCAATTATTAATGGCAGTAAGAAAAAATTTCAGGGTGTCAATACTGTTTATACATTTTTAAATTTAATTTATCTTTGTTATCATTTTGTAGTTGTACAAAGGAGTTACCTTTGACAAGTGCATTTTTGAATCCAAAATAATGTCGTTAATGACACCACTTTCAACATTCTCAGCTATCCTCTCCCTTACCTACCTTTCTTTCATTCTTTACTTTGCAAGATACACATTGAATTCGTGACTTCATTCCCATCCACTTCTCTTCTCCATTTCTCTAAACATTTTCACTTGATGCTCCCTGATCCCACCTCTTGTAAGTACTTATTTTGTTGAAGTTGGACTTCCCCTTTCTGTTTCAGTTCTCCCTTTAGTTTACCATATTTCACTTAACTATTTTGTCATGCATTTGCATACTACTCAACCTATCTACTTATAACTTTATAAACTAAAATTAGCTCCCATATATAAGGGAAAGCATGTACATTTTGTCTGTGGGGGTGTGACTTCACTTAACATAATTTTTCCAGGTCTTTTTATTTCTTTACAAATAGTCCAATATCGTTCTTTCTCATGGGTGAGAAAAATTCCATTACAGATACATAGTACATTTGCTTGAGTCATTCATCCATTTAGTGCCCTCTGGGCTGAGTCCAAACCTTGGCCATGGTGCATAGCGCTTCAATGAAACATGGATGTGGTGGTGAATTTGCTGTACACTGGTTTGTAATCTTTTGTATAAGTGCCCAGAACTGGAATTGCTGGATCCTATGGTTGTTCTATGTGCCATTTATAAGATTCAGTTTAATGATACTTTAGGTATTTGAATTCAGGACTTTAACACTTGCTAGGCAGATGCTCTGCAATGTGAACTATGTCATTGAATCTTTTTGCTTTAGTTTTTGGATAGTGCTTCAAAGTCTGTTTGCTTAGGGCCAGCCTCAGACTGTGTTCTTCCTACAAATGTCTCCAGAATAGCTGGGATTAAAGTCTTATGCCAGTACTCTCCCATTTATTTTATTTATATATTATTAAAGTATCAGGACAACTCTAAATGATAGGCATTATTACCCCATTATAAATTAAGATAAGTAAACATTCTTTGACTAGGTTACTAAATATAGTAGTTCAGACTATGGTTCCATAAGGCACACTTTCTAATGCAAAACACAAATAAGGTTTTTATTCTAAAATTTAAATGAGACAATGATGCTTTACCTTATGTATCCAGCAAAATATCTAAGAGTGAACATTTCCATAGTACTGCCTCCAGATGCTATGCTGATCTCTCACACAATTACAACTTTTGCTTTAGGACTACCTCAGTGAATGAAGTAACCTGACAAAGGCCAATAACAGCTTGTTGAGAGCTGTTATCTGAACCAAGTTACCTTGTTCCAACATTGAAAATCCCCAGGGTGTTCCAAGGGGAATAGCAATGACTACAAAAGAAAGAAAATTGAAAGCCTTGATATAAGTCATATTAAAAAACCAAAATAGCTATTTCATACTTTTAGGGCATCTTTCATATACTAGATCTTATACACTAGGTATTGAATAGTGAAACAGAGTAAAGATTTTGTCCTGATCACTATGACTATGTTTAGATGAAAAATAAAGGTGTTGAAAGCAGTACATCTTTGGTTGTTTTCCTTCCTTATTCTACTTGTCCATTTACCTGTACTGCATTGTTTTACTTCCCAAGCAGAATTTTCTAATTCATCCTGTACATGATGCTTCTCTATGAAGCTAAGAAACAAAACTCTGCAGTGGCCACACAGACTTCTGTGTGAAGAATTGAAAGTAAGGAAACTAAATAACAAAGACTTCTAATGTTCCAAATCAAAGATAACAATGAATTTAACTATATGATAGAGATGAAGTAAAATTGATAGATTGAGAGTAGATTATTAAGGTAGTGTTGATAAAAATCAACAATATATTTTCTATGTAGGTGTCATAACAAATATTTAGGAAATAATGCCATTTTTTTTTACTTGAGTAACTCTGTTGATGATGATAACGTGCTCTGAAATGGAAGATTCTTAAGGATGGTCATCCAAGAGAACAAATTGTTTTTTGGCAAATGTTAGAGCTGAGTAGATGTTTTAATATTCAGTAATGTAAAGCAAAAAGGTAAATCTTTGTTGCTGATGTTGGACAAAGTAGTGATCAGGGAAGAGATGCTTTAGAGGTCATCAGGAACACACGTATTTGTCCTCCAAGATTGAATGGGACCATTTTGGGAGATGATCAAGATTAGAATACATAGAGAAGAAATAAGATGACTTTCCCTTAAAAATGAAAAAATGTAAATCAGGAAAAGCCATAGAAAAAGTAAGGATTTCAAGACAGTTTGAAGGAGATGTTTTAAGAAGATTGAAATTGTTGGCTGTGTCATATGGTGCTGACATTCACGGATTGCAAGACATAAACTGGCAATTGAATTCTAAGACAGAAGTTGTTGGTGACATTTTGTGTCATTTAGTAAAATGGGGAAATCAAAACCTTAATGAAGAGAATAGGAAGTGAAAATGAAGAAGAATGAATTATAGATAAGCATAAGAGACTGCTTAAGATAAGGTGAAAAAATATACAAAATGTGCACTCCAGACCACCTCCTCTTCTTCCTTGTATTACAATATACATTTGTGCATATAAAATTGATCATCAAAAGAAATTACAATCATTTAGTAGTTAATTCACAAGCATACACATATTTACCATATGAACTGTTATTTATGTAGGAACTATTATTTCAGTTCTTAAAGTTAGCCATCATTCCTATTTCATTTGAGCACTATAACATTTTCAGTGGCACATGTAAGAATATCACTCAGATTTTCAGCCAAACTAAATATTGTAATTGAGAAAAATTAACATTTAAAACTCTGAAAAGGAATTTTGTATCTATCAATCATAACTTAAAAGTTTGCAAAAATCTGTTGTCTTCAGCAACATAATTAGCAGCTTATAAATGTCATGTCAAATTTTGTTTAAATATTTGTCTCCATAAATTTAAAACTAAAATCAATTATCTTTTCAAAGCATTATTATAGTCTATTTGTTTTAAAATGAGGATTAGGAAGAACAAGATATATATATTTCCATATATTTTTATTGTAATTAATAGGATCACATTATATTCACCAGATAGAAGGTGCATTACTTCACAAACATTGATATCCTTTCTCATGTCTTGGTCCCTATTTCAATCCCTCCACCCCCACCCTTCATCTTGTTTTCCCACCTCCCTATCCTATTTCAAATAACCAAATAAGCATATATACAAAATATCCGATAACAAGGTGAAGTACTGTAACAATATGTGATAACCAAGGGACAACAAAAGAGATGAGAGATAACATAGTACATTAAGGACAACAATCACTCATTATATGGCTTTTGTTTCTATATCCTAGAGGTCCTTTTGTTTAGCATTATACTATTTGGCCTTATGTATCTAGGTTTTGTTCTATTGTAAATCTCTGCTAGGAGAGCCCAAGGTTTCTACTGATTATGACAAATGAGAGAAAACATTGAGCCTAAGGAACAAGATATATTTTGACTCCCATAATTTTCTGTTACAGTCCTCTGTCCATGCTTACAAATTTTCATTGATGCTATGCTATTGGCCAAGATTTCATCTTTGCTTATGTTGCAGATTAAAGTGATAAAAGTATTATTTTTGAAAAGAATACAACCATACAAGTTCTAAAAACTTCCCCAAAAGGACTTTTAAGAACATGTAGTGCATTTTGTAATAAAATTACTTATTTTGTTAATATAAATGTATATATGCTTATATATCTATAAACAACAAATAACATTAAGATTATAAAGTGGTTTCTATTTTTTTCTTGAATTATTATTTAAGCTTCATAAACATATTTTGACTTCAAGAGAACAAAATGAAGTCATACATTTGTTTTAGTCTTTGTAATGACTTTCTACTATAAAGAACTATTGAACTTTCAAAATGCCTAATTATGTATTAAGTATGAAAGGATGGATATATATATATGATCCATGTATTCAAATTAATCACAATCATATATTATTAAAATATTTACATAATTTATCTACAAATTTGCTTTCATCATGAACAAAGGAGAGATGTTGACCTCCTACTATAAATAAAGCAGATTATCTATTTATCAGCAACAGATTTAAAATAATTTCCCTTCATTACTTAAAAGGACTACACTTCTAAGGACATTTGCAAAACTCCTCTTTTCATTTTGTTTTCAGATAATATTAAGAAGAAACAACAAAAAATAAGTTTGACATGAAAAGCACCTTATAATATAAAAAACTGTACATAACAGCTCAAAATTTCTTCTGGTCCTTCAGTCTCCTAATTTTAAGCCTGAGATAGAGATAGTAATCAATAAGTAGTTACTACTACAGAATCTTTAGCTGGTAAATTCTCTCCCTATATCCATCCATCAATTTCTTATCTCTTGAAACATGCAAATGTCATATTATATGAGAAATACATCATTTATAAATATGATTGTTTCAAAAGTTACAATTATATTTGAATGGACCACCTTAGTTGTATCATCTGTAAGTTCATAAGAGCTCATGCTTATAATCTGGGCTTTTCAGGAGTATCTTCAACTCAAAAGTAGAGTTGAAACCAACTCTACAAGTAATGTCCACAAAGACTTCATTTCCTATTATCCAGCAAATGCCAAATTGGAGATATGGTCCAAGTAGAAAGGCATCAGTGATAATAAAGGAAACTGAACAAGGGTGAGAGGTTCTTGTTTCCAGCAATTTTAGAAGCAAAAAAAGGAAAGCTGTGGTAAGATTATATTAAGGGAGGTGAGAATGAATATAGATAAATAAATTAAGAAATAAGAATAATCAGGTTTATGATTTTTCATTTTATTTGCATGTATAATCATTGCTTAGAGTTTCAAACATTTTCCATAGAATTACTGTCTACTAATTAAAGAAATAAATTATTTGTAAATCAGAATGGATGTATACCTTCATAAAGGAAGTACATGCATTTTATTCCAGGTGACACAAACTAGAAGCTTCCACAATCTGCAAATAACATTAAATTATAAAGAATAATTTATAAATAGTAAACTAATTGGCATTATGAAGTATGCTAAAATATGAGAATATCAGGCTGGGAGTTTGATCTAGTGGTAGAGTACTATCAGGTCTGAAGCCCTGGGTTTGATTCCTCAGTATCACATACATAGAGACAGCTGGAAATGGCACTGTGGCTCAAGTGGCAAAGTGCTAGCCTTAGCAAAATGAATCTAAGGACAGTGTCTAGGCCCTGACTTCAAGCTCCAGGATTGGCAATATATATACGAATGAGACTATCTTGAGTACAAACCTGAAGTCTAATGATGTATCTAAATTTTCTTTAAAACCTTCTTGTTTAGTGAAATAAATTATGCAATTACCCAAATGACACCTTTTTTAATCTCATATACTTCCTTGAGATAGTTACTCAAATTTGATTTTAAATAATCATATCCTCAGTGACTTGTCTAGAATTCATATGATCATTTAATATCTTATAAAGAACTCTCTTCTGCATACCAAATCTGTCATTTCTCTACTGTTCTCATTGCACATTGCAGGCAAGAAATCATCTTCTGACTGTGACATATTTCCTTTTTATATCTTATTTTTATTTATCTTCCTATCATAAACTGAAACATGTTTTCCTCCCTGCTCATGTAATCATCTTCAGTTCTCCATGGGATAACTATCAATTAAGTAATCTAAATTTTACCAAAAAAATCTTACCTTAGAATATTGAAGAATAAGATTCTACCTCACTCCAGTTAGAATGGCCAGGGTCAAGAAAACTAATAACAACAGATGCTGGAGGGGATGTGGCCAGAGATCACTACTACACTGTTGGTGGGAATGCAAACTTGTTCAACCACTTTGGAAAGCATTATGGCAGTTCCTCAAAAGACTAAACATAGAGCTCCCCTATGATCCAGCAATTCCACTACTTGGCATTTACCCAACGGTTCAGAAACAAGGACATACTAAATCCACTAGCACAATAATGTTCATTGCAGCATTGTTTACCATAGGAAAGATATGGAACCAACCCAGATGCCCCTCTATTGATGAGTGGATCAACAAGATGTGGTATTTATACACAATGGAATTCTATGCTGCTGTCAGAAAGAACGACATCTCCCCATTTGTATGGAAATGGAAAAAATCATATTAAGTGAAGTAAGCCAGACTCAAAGGAACATAGGCTCAATGGTTTCCCTCATTTGCCATAATCAGTAGAAACCTTGGACTCTTCTAGCAGAGATTTACAATAGAGCAAAACCTAGATACATAAGGCCATACAGTATGACGCTAAATGAAAGACCTCTAGGATATAGAAACAAAAGCCATATAATGAGTGATTATTGTCCTTAATGTACTATGTTATCTCTCATCTCTTTTGCTTTCCCATGGTTATCTCATATTGTTACATTATTTCACTTTGTTATCTGATATATTGGATAGATGTGTATTTGGTTATTTAAAATTGGATAGGAAAGGGGGGAAAACACGATGAGGGTGGGGATGGGGGGGAGGGAAATGGGGACCAAGACATGAGAAAGGGTATCAATGTATGTGAAGTAATGCACCTTCCATCTTGCGAATGTAATGTAATCTTTGTATTAATTACAACAAAAATATATGGAAAAAAGAATATTAAGGAATAGGATTTCTTTTGTAAAAATTAGTTGGCATATAGTTATTTATTTCCTACCAAAGCTAATAAGAGGTTAAAAAAATCTCATATAATATATTTATATTAGACTTGGTGGTTCAAATGGCATGACACCTCTGCTTTCTCTTCCTAACTATGATATGGTAATCATGTGCAGTATATATGACATTGTGAATAACAGATTGCAAGTCAGCAAGCTTGTTTTATAACTAGTATCTGCTGTCATTTGATCTTTCCATCTATCAGTATACCAAAACATACATTCTAATATCAATATTTCACTTTATCAATCTGAAGAAGAGTTGTATAAAAGAATATTTTGAAAATTATTGAATCATATAAATTCACGAGAGTATTTAGATAGAAGAGATACTATGAATTGCTTTTAGAGGTTTATGTAATTGGGGACAAAGATATTTAGTGAAATGCGAATCCGTTTCTTCCAAATGTTAAAGCACTAAAATAACATTACTCTAATTGAAACACAGTCACTTTACAATTAACAACATATTTACATTCATTCTGGGATAGAAGAAAACCAATTACACACTTAAATAAAATATTAAGTGGTTTTATAAGTCCATATGAAATAAACACTACAGGAAAGCTGGAGTAGCAGAATAGAAAACAATAAGATACTCTGGAGCAGGCTGAGATAGATGAGAATAGTTTATCTAGTAGGAAGGATAATAGAACAGAAGAAAAACTATAATGTAATTGTAGAATTATAGTCAAAGAAAGTATAAGAACCAACAAACACATTAAAAATTTCAAGTTTACAAAAAGAAAAAAGCATAAAGATGAATATCTTCATGACCTAATATAAAGATGTTTACTGAGGAAATTTTGAAGCAAATCATTTCAATTATATTATAAGTAAGACATTGCATTTATCAAACTGCATCCAAGTTAAGAAAGATAAATACAAGGCCGGAGTTTGGCGTAGTGGTTAAAGTGCTTGCCTAGCATGCATGAAGACCCGGGTTCGATTCCTCGGTACCACATACATAGAAAAATGCTGGAAGTGGTGCTGAGACTCAAGTGATAGAAATCTAGCCCTGAGAAAGTCCAAGGACAGTGCTCAGGCCCTGAGCTCAAGCTCAGGACTGGCAAAAAAAAAAAAAAGAAAGAAAGAAAGATACATCCAAGAGGAGATTACACATACAACTGTCAAAGGTCTATTCTGGCGAATATGTATAATAACCATTAAGCAAATATGCAACGAATAAATAAAAATAACTTTGAATGTGGTGATTAAAATAAAATAAAAGAACTAAAATGTTGGTAAGGGTTAGTCATAAACTAATTAATAATTTGACAAATGCCAATGAAGACCACACATTGCAATGGAAAAATTTGCAATTAGTAAGGGATAGAAAATATATCTATGTTTATACATGTGTTTGTATGTTATATACATACTTGGATATCTATACACATGTATATTTATGGATACAAGTATATGTATATCTACAGCAATTAACTTACTTTTCTAGTTTAAAATTATAAATATGATATATTTGAGAAGCTATTAAGCTGAGCATAACTTCTTCAATGAGTTATGTGTTCACAGTTGTTAAGCATAGACACATTCATACACTGTGCCTATTAACAGAACCCTGGAATAAAAATAAGAGTCCAAAACATGCTAGAATATTATTCAGCAATAAAAATAAGCTAGAGCCACTATCACCCATACTAACATAATTCTACTTTGCAAATCCTAATAGGTGTTTGTATTTGTGCAACATGCATATAAACACATGTACATATATACATATAAATATTCTCATATCTTTGTATGTGTAATGCAAGGGGGAGTATTTTTTTTGCCAAAGAAGTTTTGATAATCGGGACAAAATTTTCAAGGTAAAAATTTACAAGCTTTATTTGACAAAACATTCAATTAACCCTCTCATAATGTAACAACTAGAACTGTGTCTCTTTGGTGAGGAATTAGACGTTAACTGTTACTGACGCTGTTACTTGAAACTAGTTTATCAGGTTTGTGCCAGTCAGTCTGGAATGCAATTGAATCTATGATTGTAAATTTAATCTGCATATAGTGGTCAGATGTTCCAAACACTGTAAATAATCAACTACATAAATCTTCAAAACAAAAAGTTCATTGTTCACATAATATTCATAGAGCTCATGCACATTGGAGGTGGCTGGAGCTAGCTTTTAGCTCATCATTATTTTACAGTAGAAGGACTTCGTGTTCTAGGTTATAAGGCACGTCAGCTGGCTCCATATTGATCTGTGTAGCAAAAATGATCCATTCCATTTGTTTATATTTTTCTCTCATTGAATTTTTCATTAGAGGCATGCATCATTTAATGCCATATAGTATGCAGAACATTCAACTGTCATATAAGACTTTGTTCCTGCTAGATGGAAAATGGAATGTGCTATGTCTTCATTTAGATTCAAAGGATTTCATATGTGAAGCCATAGTGTGTTGATAGTGATGTATACAGTTTGAGGCGGATTGTGACCAATTGTCCTCTGACTCACTTCCATAAAAGCAGATGGGGCTTACTCAGGCAAAAAGAAACAAATACTCCTGTCTGTCATGCACTTGTATGTATCACATCCTGTAATAGTTATTCAATGCTTTTACCTCAAAATTTACACTATTGTTATAGTCCTTTGTAAATTCATGCTGCTATAAACAAAGCTCTGTGGTTTATTGAATTTTGATTGTTGCTACGATTGCCCTGGCAGGACCACACCAGGTAATTTTGCAGGCCTTATCTGCAGAATAACACTGCTACCATACTATAATCCAGAAGCAATCATTATTTGATCATCTTGATACATTAGTGAGCAGTATGTTCCATTAAATCTATGACTTTTTCTAAAAGTGATTTTCTCAGTGTCTGGAGATCATAAGATAGTGATCTCATGAACAGCATTAATGTTTTGATCTTGTCATTGTTGTCATTTTGTTTTACTTAAGCAGAGCTCTCTCACATTCTTTTTGGCATCGAAGAATATCAGACTGATGAGCAGTCTTCAATTTATGAGAGAGTGCATTGCACAATCAGAAATGTCTAGTACCCTGACTTCTAGCCTTCATGAAAGGAAGTAATAGATATTATATTGTTTATAGGCCATCAGTCAATGGTAATTGCTATAACAACACAACCTGAATATGATAGTAGTCCTAGGAGGCAAATGTGTCACCATTCATGTGTTTATTAATCTAAGTAAATAAGGAGTGAACCATTAGTAAATTACATATCATTTATATTATAGAAATTATCATCAAATTTTGCTTTGATGTGAGTTAACTATAAAGAAAAGACAAAAATATGAGGCAAAGAAGAAAATCTTGAAAGAGGAATGCTTTCAGAGTTTTTGAAAAGACTTTCCTTCAGAATTCCAATTGTAATAACAGACAAATATTTATAAGACCATTTCCCTATAATGAATAATTTGTTCAAATTTTTTAAATTCCATCAATTCCAAATTGATCAAAGACCTCAATGTAAGAATAGATACCCTGAAAATATTATAGTACGGGTAATGAAAACATTAGGGCTCCTTAGCACAGGTGAGAAATGCCAAAGTAAAGATCCAGAAATACAACAAATGAAACAAAGAGTGGATAAATTGGATTGAGTGAAACTGAGGAGTTTCTGCATAGCAAAGGACATAGTTTGAAAGGTAAATAGACTATGAAATAAGAGATCTTCACTGGCTATGAATCAGACAAGGGCCTCATACCTGAGACATATTTAGAGCTCAAAGAATTTACTTCCCCAGAGACAAATCCTCAAAGAAACAACAACCACGTTAAAAAGAGTGCTAAATTCTTAGTGAGTTCTCAAAATAAAAAGTAAGAATGGCACATGAAGAGATCGTTAACATCTCTGGCTATAAAATAAATGCAATTCAAAAGTACATTGAGATTCCACCTCACCCCAGTTAGAATGGTCATCATCAGGAAAACTAACAATAACAGATGCTGGTGGGGATGTGGCTACTATACCTTTGGTGGGAATGTAAACTTGTTTGATCACTTTGAAAGCACTGTGAACATTCCTCCAAAGTCTAAACGTTGAGCTTCTCTATGGTGCTGCTATGCCACTTCTGGGGATTTACCCAAGTGACCACAAACTAATCTCTACTAAAGCCATCAGCACAGCCATATTGATTGCATTATTACCATAGCAACAACATGGAATTAACCCAGAGGCCCCTTGGTGAATAAATGAATCACGAATGTATATATATATATATATATATATATACATATATATACATACACACACACACACACACACACACACACACACACACAATGGAGTTCAATGCTTTTATTTTGGGGTTCATGGGCTTGAACTTGGCCTGGGTGCTGTCCCTGAGCTCTTTAGTTCAAGGCAACCACCTTACTCTAAGGCCTGGGCAATGTCTCTGATCTCATCAGCTCAATGCTATCACCCTATCCCTGATCCTCAGCCCCATTTTCCATTTTCTAGTGGTTAATTGTAGATAAGAGTCTCACAGTCCCTTAATGCCTGGGCTGGCTTTGAACCTCAATTCCCCGATCTCAGCTTCTGAGTTGCTAGGATTACAGGTGAGAACCATGTGCAGCTAATAAAATTTAAATTTAAAAAAGCAGGATAATTATGTTAATTTTTTTCTCTATCAAATATCTGTTCCTCTAGTCTTTATCTTCTGTATTACAACATATGCTTCAATAAAGTAACACAAACAAGACAGCTTAAAGCAATATATATGTTCCCTTATAGCTTTGAGACAAAAGGAAAAAACAAGTCATGTTATATCTACAGTGTTTAGAGACAGATTATTCATGGTACTCAAGAAAAGAAAACTAGGGATTCGAAGAATCCTAAATGCATAGTAATTGTTACAAATGAGGGAAATCATGGAGCCTATGTTTCTTTGGGGCTGGTTATTTCACTTGATATCATTTTTTCCGGGTCTTAACATTACCTTGCAAATGGGGCAAATTGGTGATGTTTTTAATGCATAATGGTAGGTAAAATACAAAAAGTACACTTGGACGTGAAGAATTAAACAGAACTCTAAACATTCATGAAGTGTGACCAGAGGAGGTTATTTTTTTTAGTTTTTTATTTATTTTATTATTGTAATTAATAAAAGGGTTACATGATATTTGCCAGATAGAAGGTGCATTAATTCGCATATATTGATACCCTTTCACATGTCTTGGTCCCCATTACCCTTTCCTCCACGCCCCCATCTTGGTTTTCCCCCCTTCCCTATCCAATTTCAAATAACCAAATACAAATAAATCCAATATATCAGATAACAAATTGAGATACTGTAACAGTAAGAGATAACCAAGGGACAGCAAAAGAGATGAGAGATAACATAGTACATTAAGGACAACAATCATTCATTGTATGGCTTTTGTTTCAATATCCTGGAGGTCTTTTGAATTAGCTTCATACTATATGGCCTTATGTATCAAGGTTTTGCTCTATTGCAGATCTCTGCTAGTAGAGCCCAAGGTTTCTACTGATTATGACAAATGAGGGGAACCATTGAGCCTAATTTCCTTTGAGTCTGGCTTACTTCACTTAATATTATTTTTTCTAAGACTTTCCATTTCCTAACAAATGGGGCGATGTCATTTTTTCTGACAGCAGCATAGAATTCCATTGTGTACAAATACCACAACTTGTTGATCCACTCATCAACTGAGGGACGTCTAGGATGGTTCCATATTTTTGCTATGGTGAATAATGCTGCAATGAACATTATTGTGCTAGTGGATTTAGTATGCCCTAGTTTCTGGGTGGTTGGGTAAATACCAAGTAGTGGAATTGCTGGGTCATAGGGGAGCTCTATGTTTAGTCTTTTGAGGCACTGCCATATTGCTTTCCATAGTGGTTGAACGAGTTTGCACTCCCACCAACAGTGTAGTAGGGATCTAGAGGAGGTTAATTTTAAGAGAGTATCACAAAGGCTCAATATGCACATGCATATGATCAGATAAATTAACATTTATCAAAATGAACTCCAAGAAATAGCAACAAGAAGTTTCTTGGGTTTGTTGATCTTTACCCCCTCCTTTGTCACTGTTCTTGATTTCTGTACTTTTTTCTCATATGTAAGTTTATCTGTTTGGAGGAGGGTAAGGGGAGCACAGAAATGGTGGGATAAAGAATGATCAAATGCATCAGTGATACTCAGTAGACACCTATCTTGGAAATGAACTATAGAATTTGTGGGGGATAGTCTTTGGGAAAGAAAAACTGGGATAAAACAAGTGAGGGGATGAAATTTTTCAAAAAGAAATTACTCATGGGACTAGGAGTATTGCCTAGTGGTAGAGTACTTGCCTAGAATGCACAAATCCCTGGATTTGATTCCTGGGTATCACACACACAGAAATAGCCAGAAGTGTGGCTCAACTGGTAGAGTGCTAGACTTTTGAAAGCCCAAAGACAGTGCTCAGGGCCCAGATTTCAAGTCCAGGACTGGCAAAAAGAAAAAAATAAGAAATTATATGGCTTATGTAACATTAACCCATCTATAATCATCTTTAAAATAAAAAGACATAAATTAATACATTTTAAACAAACAAAGGAAAGACATGGATTTTATTCTAGGCAATTCAAAACTTGCCTCAAACCTAATAAAGTAGAACATTGCCACACCCTTTTGTGTTGCCTCAAAAAGGTTATTTCAACACTATTATTAATTTATTAGTACAAAACTAGCTAATTTCCCCAAGGTTCTCTAAAATTTGAGACTACAACTTGAGGCTTCTGCAATGCAATTACTGGAAAATGAAGAAAAAGCTTAAATTGGAATCAATGTAATAATCTTTGTTTGACTTATCTAATATCACATTCCAAAGAGAATGGCTTTACCTTGTGTATAGTATAAAATGAAAATTGGACTCTCTCAGACTAGTATTTTAATAATGTGTGAATAGGTACATGTATAATTTAATCTTGTTAAAAATCACAGATCTTTATAAAATAGATTAATGCTTCAATAAAAATAAATGATTAAAATCTAAAATTCTTAAATCATTTATAAACCACACTCATTTTCTGGGGCATATGAAAAAGCCAGATCCAATTTCAGACAAATTCTCTATGTCTCTCTGCAGCTTCAGCTCTAAATTTACATAATTTTAAAAGTGTCTGACGACTTTGTGGACTTCAAATGGCATAGAATTCAGTAACCTGGTATGTATGATGAATCAGAATAGCAGTGAAATCACAATAACATTTGGGCAGATGACACATCTTAGATATTAGGTCTTGGACAAGTGTATTTTGGAGAGGGAGAACCTGTATATCTGGGAATGGATATTTCAGAAAGAAAATGCCCATGGCAAATCCCCAGTGCAGTGCCTTTCATCACCAGTGTTACTGCCAGGAAATAGTGGGTCTGGCATTTAACAATATTGGTTGTGTAGGCTATCTCTCCTTAAGTTGTTATTGTTTCTTGTCTTGTATTCTTCCATCCTTTGAGCTTCATGATTGACCTCATTTACCCTTATAGAGGAAAAAGTCATCTCCAAATATAAAAGAAATTCTGTGGACTTGTAGTCTAGCTAGCCTATATTGTTAAAAATGTCATGAAGAGTAGTACATAACCAAATGAATGTGTCAGGAGTGTCTGCATTTTTGTAAGCTTGCATTTTCATACTTTCTTACAGAAATCTACTTCTATTACATTTCTAAATGTAAATTCTTAAGAATTATTGGTTCATTTACGAATTAATCACCATTGGAAAGTGGAATGTGAATATTTTGTTTCTTAATACTGAGAATGTGTCATTATGTTAATAAACTCAACAAGTGACAAGGTTTAAATGAAGAAAAACTTAGATAAAATCAGAAGTGTGTTTTTTCAAATCAAATGCTTTCATTTATTTACCAGGAACATGAAATTAAATTACTCTAATGTTATATATATATATCTCATTATAGGAAATATGTCAATATTTTTGAGTGTTTTATTAGGAACCTTTAATAAATTTTTCTCTTGCCACTGTTTTCAGACTTCAGATGTAGTATTCTCAACAATACTGAGAATGCCATCATAATAATTTAATATTTCTATTCAGCAAAAGTAATCTAATTCAAAATTCTACAATTCATTACTTAAATATATAGTTTTATTTTTAATAAAAAAGAAAATCAAGTTTTGCAGCATAAACTAAAACATTTATGAATAGATATTAATGAGATCATTTATGAAGAAAGACTTTTCAATGTTAATGTTTCTTAACTAAGAAAATACATAACTATGTTCTTCTACTGTTCACTTTAGATATTCAATTTTCTTGAGTTTGGCATCTCCAAAAGTGACCTGAACTCTTTTGTAAGAGGATACTCACAATAAAAGCCCAAAAATTCTTGAAAATTAGAAATGGAAAAGTTAAGATAATGTCTCCTGGACACTACTCTTACAAACATTTTGAGGTATAACAGTATAATTGCTAGTACCATATCCATTTATCAATAAAGTTATGTTAAAAGATAAGTCTTTTAAAGTTTCACTTTTGCTGTATTGTTCCTGTCTTTAAAACTATTACAAAGTAAAGACACACACACACACTGCACATATATATGAATATCTAGTCATGCAATATATTTTTGCTATGAATGTATACATAGATGTACTAAAATTAATCAAAGCCAAAGATGGAAAAGCAATACCTACATACATACATATGTATATAAAGAATATTCAAATATGAGTCTAATCTAGTTATGTGTATTCCTAGTTAAATTATCCACTTCAGTGAAAAAAATGACTCATATATGGCATTAACCTAATACATATAAGATATTATTTCAATTAAGAAACAATCAATATCATTCCCAATGAGCAGTTAATTTACAGAATAGATTTTTACCTTCTGAGAATTGTTATTCCTTTTCTGAAAATTTTTGCCTGATAAGAATTTTTTGAAAGAATTTTAATTGCTATGGTCATGAACATAAAGTTCTAGTATATCAAAGCATTCTATGCAATAAAAATAAATTATACACACACACACATACACACATACACACACACACACACACACACACACACACACCTTGTGTTAAGACAGTATTTTACTCAGAAGCAAACACTAATGTGGCAGAAGAGATAAAATCTTTCTGAAATATTTTTCATGTTAAACCCAGTATGTCTTTTTTTCTACACTATTGTAAATAATATGCACTAACTTTCTACTTCTCAAGCCCAACTTACTGTTCTTTATTTACTTATTTACTCATGTACTTGTTTCCAGTATTGACAATTAAACTCACTGTTTCTTGCTCATGGTTGGCACTCTTCCAATTGAGCCACAGTTCTATTTTAGTTTCTTGGTATCAACAGTAGATAAGTCTCACAAACTGTTCTGCCAAGGCTGGCTTTGTACTTTAATCTTTAGGTTTCAACCTCCTGAGTAGCTAGCATTGTGGGCATAAATCACCTCCAATTGGCTTCATTTTGCTTTGTTATAATCTATATTTTCAGTTTCCCTATTTACAAAGAAACTCAAAAAGATAATTTCAGGATCAGAAGTAAATCAAATATCTGATTTAGTATTATTTACTAGAAATTAACAAATAGCATTAACTCAATAACTCTTGTTAGTGGATCTCAAAATAGTAACTTGTGTCCACAGGAAGATCAAATAATGGAAAATAAATTATTTATATTATTCAGTCACAGTTACTTCATGTACTTTCCTGAATTAATGAACAGCAAAATGAAGGCACATATTCTTCAGATATCTTAAGCATTTTCATAGTTGGTGTTTCTCAGACCCTTCTGTCAAGTAAGTAATTCAGAAATAATATATTTCATTGTTCTCATAAGGGTGACATTTACTTGTGAATTGTAATCATCAATGCAAATGAAAACAAAAAAACTGTTCTCCCTATTTTCTAACATTAAACACAAATAAAATGCTTTTATTAACTCAATTCTTTGTGCAGAGACTTTTTTTGACTCAATTTTTCACTATGTAGCTTGAACAGTGTCTTAAAATTCCTTTTGAGTGTCTAATGTATTTAATTCTTTCATTACGAGATTTTAGTAACTTAGAAATCCTGCAGTTGGAGTTTAGATCCAACGGGCCAAATGCAAATACAAGATTAGCCCACAGCAAGCTTTTCATTCCTTCAGTTATGAAATCTTTCCTGAAGGCTGTAAGCTTGTCTGTGAGACACTGTGGGGTTTACAAAATGGCATTTGCATTACCACCTCTTCCCCTTCCTCTCTTCATTCACCTATCCTTGTCCCATCATCTCTACTCCTGTCCCTGCAAGTACCCATTTCCTAGTACTTATTTCGTTGGACTTTGACTTACTCTTTCTAATTTTCTTTTTCTGAGTTAGCTCTCCATAGATTCTATTGTGCTCCAGTTAAATTATTTGAAACAGCTTGCATATATTTTTGCCCAAACTAAGTCACCAAAAGGTTATTGCAACTTCCTATTGGACAGTTGCTTCAGGATGTTGGAAGATATAATAAAGATATTGATCCAAAAAGATCAAGACTTACTTTGAAATATTTATTACATTATAGATAAATTGTGTGGTACTGAGAACTTGATTATCTGCTCTACTACCTGTCGGCGGCTGAATATTCGGCAGTTAATAGTCAGGCCTGCCTTTGTGAGGACCCCAATGTGCTGGGCCACTTACAGAGAGTGTGTGTGTGTGTGTGTGTGTGTGTGTGTGTGTGTGTGTGTGTGTGACCAAGTGCAGTCTGCTAATAAATATACTGAAATAAAACAATGAGAGAAAAATTGGGCAGTATCTACAAGCAGTCATCCTACATATTTCATTACTAAAATGTTCCTCTACTGAGGTTATCACTTAGGGATCATTTTGGGTTTATTGCTTCCAGTACTGAGACTTGAACTCAAGGACTCAGCACTGTCCCTTTTTTGCTTACAGCTAGCAAACTAGCTTTGAGGCTCTGTGACTTGGTGGCTAATTGTTGATATGAGTCTCACAGACTTTCCTGCCTTGACTAATCTGAAATCATGCTTCTCAGATCTCAGCTTCCCTGAGTAACAAGAGAAAAGCCTACATAGATACCTCATTTCCTAGGATCAATCTCATGTAGTTTGTTTCTAATCAATTTCATTCCACATTAATGACCATTCAGCCTAATCACTGGTCATGGGTCATGTGACAAGATTATCACCTATCTGACATTTTAAGTTTTCTTCATCCCCAACGTTCAGAGATGTCCTAAAGAAGGGTTAAAGGATGTAGCTATTTATTTTTATTTTCATGCAATACCTATGTTTGATATACAACTATCTGCAAATTAAGCTCAACTTTTCTACTGATTTGGCAGCTGATCACAGGAAACTGTTTAATAAACCACTAATGATTCAGGCTCACTGGAAGGTGGTTGGGCATGTCACATAAATTTCTTGTACCTTCTTGTACACCAGGTTAAGTACAATGTAGATTACTTCTATTTGGTAACAGAATGGTGCCAATTTTAAGCATTTGATCTCAACACAGATTCAGTTGCAAGGCAAGGACAATTATACAGAGAAGATTTTTATTTAATTTATTTTCGAATTTTTATTATGCTGCGGATTGAGGCTAGTGTTTGCCCATGCTAGGAGACACTGAGCTTCAAATCTAAGTCAATGATGTATTTCTTAACAGGAGTATAGTTATCAACAAGGGATGAGAGGGCTTTGCTGAATGGCGAGTGTGATTTACCTGTAGAGGCCTAGGAAAGACTACAAATGACATCACAGTGGACCCTTGACACTTCAAGAGCAAGTGGGTCTGTTAGATTCCACATTCCAAATGGCAGAACAGCTTCCAGGAACCTTGCAATACTGCAGAGCCTTCTGTTCCATCAAATCCATCAAAAGGCTCCACCAAAACTAGGAGGTGCTTTATGTCACTCAATGATTGAGAATCAGTCATACATTCAAATGTTGCCAGAAAAAAATCTAAAAAGGCATTATGATTCATTTTGGGTGTTGTAGGAGGGGTCAGAGGTAACAAGTTATCCTTCAATTGAAAAAGGGTATCTCTACACAGTATACCTGGAGATCATTCAACATTTTATTGAGGTAGAAAATCATTAAAAATTTTTGTCAGATATACTATTCTGCCTCTGAGATGCAGTTTTATCACTACTAACTGCAGAGTACTTGCTAGTCTATTTTTTAGCATTATTGACAATTGATATGATGTTAAAAGTAATGGACAACATGGATACTTCAAGAACAGAAGAATAACCAAGAAGCATGCAAACTAAATTATGTATAGGGCTAAAGAGTTAATGTACCCCCGTGGTGGAACAGTGAAGAAGGTGTACTACTGACATTCTTAGACAAAAGCAAACTACTTTTGACCAAGTGATTCTCATTAATATGGATAGAAAAACATTTATAAGATCAATAGTTATATACTGGGTGTCTGGAGATATTGTAATTTTCTCCATAGCTGGTATGACAGCTGTAGGTGGAGTCACTATTTGGTTAAATGTATGATAATACATTATTATTTTGTAAAAGCCAGCATTCTTATTTCTGTCTTAACTACATAGTTAAATTGAATCAACTCAGCATTCCTCAAATTTTTGATGGCACTAGTCATTACTATCTTTCCAAGAATGACATATTGCTTTTGTGTTACCAATTTTATATATTTGTTTTTTTAATCATAGTAGAAATCTAGTAGATTCTATTTAGTCTTTCTAATAATATCTTCAAGGCATAAATCAGGAAGCAAATGTGTCTTAGAGTCCACAGAGAGACCTTCATACAGTGCTCCTTCACTCAGTAGGTTCTAGATCCAACATTAGGTCAAACATAAGAATTAGGGCCTGGAGTTTGGCCTAGTGGTAGACTGCTTTCCTAGCATGCACAAAGACCCAGGTTAGATTCCTCAGTACCACATACATAGGAAAAAAGCCCTAAGTAGTACTGAGGCTCAAGGGGTAGAGCTGTAGCCTTGAGAAAATCCAAGGACAATGCTCAGGCCCTAAGCTCAAGCCCACGACTGGCAAAAAAAGGAGTTTGAGGATCTGGAACTTCCTCTTCTTGATTCAAATTAGACTTTTCTTCATTTGACCTAGAATTTTTCTTGATGTAAATTAAGTCAGAATTTGGTGAGTTTCCTATTTATTGTATTTTTAGAAACACATGATAACCTGGCCCCTTGCTTTACCATACAAAATAACCATGTGCTGTCTGTAAGAACAGTTTTCCTATTTACAAATGAAGATACTTTAGATATTTTATTGTATTTGTAGTTCAGAAAATAAATAAAACAACAGATAGGTCCCTAAGCATAATACTCACAATAATGAGTACCTAATAATTGTCCTTATTTCCTAAAACCAAATAGCAATATTAATATTCATAAACAGCCAACATTCCACAAGCATCAGAATCTCATTGCTTTTGTAAAATAAATATATATGTATATATCAATTGTGTATTTATAATCACTTACTTTAAATACATGAATATTTGTAAATTCATATGAATACACATATATATTTACATATGAGAGAAAGAAAACTTTTAAAAACTTAACTCATGCAATGCCCATGTTAGCAAGTCTGAAATGTCCAGTTCAGGCCAGGAGCCAGGAGATACAGGGAAAAGTTATACTGTTGTTGCAGTCTCAGTCAGAATGCAATCTGGAGGGAGTATTGCTTTTTCTCTCAGGAGACCTGATTCTTCTCTTAAAATCTTGAGTTAATTGGATTTGCCTGAACCACACTACAGAGATTAATCTGTTTTACTCAAATTGTACTGCTTTAAAAGAGAGTTAAACAAAACTACATAGGCATAAAAATTTGTGACTCTATAGGCATAGCATTTTATTACATAGATTAATATGTATCTATGACATACAAGCCCTCAGCCTAATTTTAATTATGTTGTAATATCTAAGTACCAGTGATTGTATATAGAGATTCCCTTCTTGAATACTTCTTTGTTAAACAGGTCATTTGAAATATGATGTAAAAGTCAATGTTAATAAATTCTTTAATAACAAAATGTGAGTAACATCTAAAAGGTATCAACATGACAACATCTAGAATAGAGTGTGACCAAACATCTGGATATCATAGCCTAACCACGTGGAACCATGAAATTGGGGATCACAGGGGAAAATAAAGTACCATGGGATTCGAAGTGCATAATGACAAGTTAATGTAATTTCTAAGACTACAGGAACTTTTAACAAATCCAAATGATAAATCAGATCTCATCAGTGAAGACTGTAATAGGAATATATGTTTTTACTTCGATCATTTGAGATGAAGGGCCTAAAAATTATTTAGGATGAGTGCATTGACAATAATGAATATTATTTTGTAATCTAAGTGCTGATCATTAACCAAGGACAAGGGAAGTATTTCATAATAGAAATCATAAAATAATTTCATATACAAGTTTACTTTTATAGACTTTTAGAAGGAAAATTGTAGAAAGGAGTTACTTTTTGAGAACTAAAAATGTAAAACAATATATAACTATAGAGACTAACTTCTTTGCAATTTCAATCCTTCTAAAGTTATAGCCTCTAACAACATATTGAACATATGTTATAGCTTTGATATAGCTGTTCACCTGCAATTCTCCTCTGATATCTGTTCTTAGAAACTATGCATATCACTTTCACACACACACACACACACACACACACACACACACACACACACACACACACACACACGGGCCTGTCCTGACACTTGAACTTAGGTCTCTTAGCAGGTGTTTTTCTTCTACCTTTTTAAGGCACCAGCAGCTCCACTTCTGGCTTTTTGTTGCTTAATTGTATGTAAGAATTTCATGGACATTTCCTGTTGGGACTGGTTTTGCACTCCAATCCTTAGAAATCAGCCACATTAGGAGCTGGAATTACATGCTGAAGCCACTGGTGTCTGGCATGAAAAATGTTCTCAAATATAGAAAAATTTGTTACAACCATATTGGGTTTGTTTCTGTTGCTGTAATTAACAAATAAAAATGTCACAGATTTGGTAGAAAGAACAGCGCAGGAGGAATGTCAGTACCAAACTTGAGACTCTATTACCCAAACAGCTTGGTACTGACACAAGAACAGGCCTGAAGGAGAATAAAATAGAACTGAGGACCCAGATATTAACCCACAGACCTATGGCCTAATCTTTGACAAGGGAGCCAAAAAATTAGAATGGAAGAAAGACAGCCTCTTCAATAAGTGGTGCTGGCAAAACTGGTTAAACATCTGCAGAAAACTAAAGTTGGATCCTTCTTTGTCTCCCTGCACCAGTATTAACTCCAAATGGATCAAAGACCCAGAAACACAAGAAATCAGAGAAAGTCTGGATAAGTGGGACTGCATTAAACTGCAGAGCTTCTGTATGGCAAAGGACATAGCTAGCAAATTAACTAGAAAGCCTACAGAGTTTGAGAAGTTCTTCACTAACCATATAATGGACAAAGGTCTCATATCTAAAAATATCAACAGCTTAAAAAATTGAATCGATCCAAAACTAATCCCCAAAGAAACAACCATCCCATTAAAATATGGGCCAAAGACTTAAAGAGAGTCTTCTCTGAAGAAGACACATGAAGAAATGTTCGACATCTCTGGCTATAAAAGAAATGCAAATCAAAACGACTTTGAGATTCCATATCACTCCAGTTAGAATGGCCAGGATCAAGAAATTTAATAACGACAGATGCCAGTGCAGATGTGGAAAGGAGGGGATCTCTACTACACTGTTGGTGGGAGTGCAAACTCATTCAACCACTATTGAAAGCTGTATAGTGAGTCCTCAAAAGACTAAACATAGAGCTCCCCTATGACACAGAAATTCCACTACTTGGCATTTACCCACTCATCCAGAAACAAGGACATACTAAATACACTAGCACAACGATGTTCATTGCAGCACTATTTACCATAGCAAAGATATAGAACCAACCCAGATGCCCCTCAGTTGATGAGTGGATCAATAAGATGTGGTATTTATACACAATGGAATTCTATGCTGCTGTCAGAAAGAATGTTATTGCTCCATCTGTAAGGAAATGGAAAGACTTAGAAAAAAATTATATTAAGTGAAGTAAGCCAGACTCAAAGGAACAGAGGCTCAATGGTTTCCCTCATTTGTTGTAATCAGTAGAAACCTTGAGCTCTCCTAGCAGAGATTTACCATAGAACAAAACCTAGATACATAAGGCCATACAGTATGATGCTAAATGAAAGGATCTCCAGGACCTATGTTATCTCTCATCTCTTTTGCTGTCCCTTGGTTATGTCATATTGCTACATATTTCACCTTGTTATCTGATATATTGTACATATGCATATTTGGTTATTTGAAATCATATACAGAAGGCGGGAAAACAAGATGAGGGGCGGGGGTAGGAGGAGGGAAATTAAGACCAAGACATGAGAAAGCGTATCAATGTTTATGTAGTAATGCACCCTCTAGCTGTCGAATATAATGTAACCCTTCTATTAATTACAATTAAAAATGTATGGAAAAATGTCACAGATCTTAGATCAACACAAATTGATTCTTTTATTTTTATGCACAGTGACAGCAGACAATTTAATTTCTTTCTAGACGTTCTAAAGTGGGGGAACACCTTTTTCTGTGTTCATTCAGTTGTTTGTAGAATTTGTTTGCTTTTGGTTTTACAGCACAGATCTCATTGCTTCCATGGTTATTCATTTTACCTGTCTAGGGAGTATCCACATTGGTTCATACATGGCTTTCTTCTTCCACCTTCAAATTTTGCAATAATGTGTCTGTCTGCTATTATACACTAAGGATCTGCTGCCATCCTTATGCTCGGCCTGTTGGATTCTTTCAAATTTCTCTGTTTTGAAGTGGCTACTTCATTATATTGTGCCCTACAAAACAATCTAAGATGGCTTTCCTATTTATAATTTAAAGTCTTTACTAAATCTACAAAAATATTTTTCCTTGTAGGGTAACATTTTTACAACTTCTTTGTCATTAGCCAGTATAATACCATTATTGCGATCTTTATGTTATTGGTGAAGCATTGAGTGAAGAAAGAGATATGGCGTGGTATGGTTCACACAGGTTGCATAAACCTGAATCAAACAATCTTTCATTAACAGTAGATCTTTGCAGCATGCTAATATGTCATGTCATTATATCTACTTAATGGTTTGAATTTTTAAACACACTCTGAAAAATCATGTTGAAATGTAATTTCCCTTGTAACAGAATTAAAACATGAGTACTTAGAAGATATGATTAGGCTGGGTGCCAGTAGCTCATGCCTATAATCCTAACTACTCAGGAGGCTGAGATCTGAAGAAAAGGGTTCAAAGACAGCCCAGACACAAAAGTCTGTGAGACTCTAAACTAAAATTAAGCCCCAGAAAACTAGACACAGAACTGTAGCTCAACATGGTATAGCCATAGCCTTTAGCTGAAGACCTTGAGGACAGTGCCCAGGCTTAGAGTTCAAATCCTATGACCACCACCACCAACAAAGATGTGATTATTATGAAGTGGGTTGAAATAATTATATTATAAATGTTATGTTAAATATAAAAATATTTTCTTTCTCTTTTCCTTTTTTTCTGCCATAAGATTAACAAAAAGCAAAAGCCCTTTTCAGATGTAGATGCTGACTCTTCAGTCTTGAACATTCAGCCTCTGTAATTTTGAAATACATTTTTGCTTTTATAAAATTTTCCAGCTCAACTGTTCTTTTCTAGCTGCAGAACATGGACTTAGACAATCCTCTAAACCAATTATCAGTATAATTTCCCCATTTCGCATAAAATTAAACTCAACAAGCAAACCATGCTGTGTGTGTGTGTGTGTGTGTGTGTGTGTGTGTGTGTGTGTGTGTATTATAGTACCAGAGTTGGAGCATAGAAATTTCTGCTTGCTAGAAAGTTTAGAAAGGTGATCTATGAATGAGCCATGGCTCCCATTCTTAAACTGGTGACTTTGACTTAAAGGCCTGAGTAGGATCTTCCCATTTTAGGCTTCGTGGATGGGATGGCAGGCACCTACTACCACTGCCAGTTTCTTCCACTGAGATGGAATCTCACTAACATTCTTTTTTTCCTGAGTGGAATTCAAATCATGGTCCTCTCTAGTGCCATTTCAAAAGTATCTAGAAGTATACATATATCACTGTTTAGGGCTTGTTGTGGTTTTATACATAAACTTTTAGTTTTCTTTGAGACAAAGTCTCACTATGTAGTCCCAGTTGTTTCCCAAAATCTAGTTTTTCTACCTTAACATTTAAACATAAGGACAAAAAACATCCTACTCTAGTCAACTTCTCCATGGATTATAGAGGGATGTAGATTACAATTATATATATTTTATAGATAATAAATAATTGTAGAAATATGAGGTATGTGCATAATCAGAATACAGATGTATAATAACCAGAAAGTAACTGAGAGAGCAATAGACATAGATCTTATTGACATTTAGTTTTTTGTTATTTTTCTTTGTACTTCAGACACAAGCTATAAGTCCTAAAGTAAAATTGATGGTATACCCTGATCTCTTTGCAGAGTATAAATAAGCAGAAATGAAAGTCTTATCCTAGGAACTAACATTTCACAACTTGGTAGAAAAATAAAATATTGAAGTCTGTGGAAGGTAGCACAAGAGTGCATAGTTTGCCAGTTGCTGTCCTACAATTTCAACAGTCACTTTATAGAGATACTTACTTTAGAATGAGACTTGGCATACCTACACCCCTAAATAAATTTACCACAGACTAAGCTGTGCTTTTTCAGAAATAGACAGTTTTTGACATACTCTAAAACTTCTACATTACCTTTTCTGCATAAAAATATAAAATCTAATAGCTATGGTATGTGGGTAATATGTGATTTCTTGTTCTTGCCATTAAAAAGAGGGAAAAACAACAGAAGCACACAATGTCCAATCCAGTAAGGTACATTAAATTTACACAAAACAAAAACTCATGAATTATTCATATCAAATGTGACTATTTCAATATAAACAGGCCTGCGTCTATCTAAAGCACTAAATTCAAAGACACACAAAGTGGAACAGAGAAAAAAAAGTTTTTTAAAAAAGGACCTTATTTTTGTATATGAAAAGAAGATATAAGCTTAACTATTTAAGACTCCTTTAAAACATTAATGGTTCAATTTTGTGCATGCTAATTGCAGTTTTTAAAACTATTTTATTGATAAACCAAAGCTCTCAGCAAATTTACTTCCTTTAAGTCAATCTGGTACTGATTTTACAGAGCAGTAAGAAACTAATTAAAAATTTTTATTTTGTTTTGACTTTTTATTTTCAAATAATAAATAAATCTCCTAATCTAAAACTATATATTCAATACATTGTTTTTCATCCTAATAAGAATTCAAAGTAATGATAGTTCAAAATAACAGATAAACACTTAACACCTGTGTTCTGTTAGTTGGGCTTGGCCATATATAAAACCATATCAACAATCAAAAATAATACATCAAATGGATAGAGAAATATTTAAATATTCAGTGTTTGATCTTTTTTTTTTTTGCCTGTCCTGGGCTTGAACTCAGTGCCTGAGCACTGTCCTTGGTTGGACTTTCTCAAGTCTAGAGTTCTACCACTTGAGCTTCAATACCACTTCCAGCTTTTTTTTTTTTTATGTATGTGAAACCAAGCAATCAAATCCGGTCTTCATGCATGCATGCAAGCACTCTACCAATAGGCCAAACTGCCAGCACTGCAGTGTTTGATCTTTAAATGTTTGCCAAGAGTTTTGTTATAAATAATCTTATATACATGTGTAATATTAAGAATTCTACCACTTAGAGATGTAAACCTTAATTTATTCAATTTTTTTAATTTTAAGTCAACTATGCTAAATATTTTAATGCAAACTAACATCTGTATTGACTATTTTCAATCAATAAAGCTCTATAACTCAACTTTGCAAATAACAGAATCAGCCTTATGGATGGACATATCATAGAAAAGTCTAAATATATACAATCCTTTTTGCACTAAAGCAGATAGGTGTTAAAATTTCCATCAGAAATGAATCATAAACAAAACTATTATTCACATGCAAATATGGTGGTTGATGTTACTTTCATTGCAAATTTACTTTCATTCTAGTTGAAGCTTGAACAGAGGTCATTCTGGTTGAAGCCCAGAAATTTGGAAATTCCAGATTTCATCTAAATTATAGCCTTCCTGTGCTCATGGGCAAAACACTTAACCATCTATCTTGGAGTTCCTCATCCTTAATAAGCGTCTTAAGCATTATCTCTAAGAAAATAGCTAATTTTGAGTGAACATTGTGTATCCATTTAGGTAATGTCAGATTTGTGTTTTTTCTGCTATCTCCGGCCTAGACTATACTACAAATAACAGCTCCAGACATCTGTAAGCTAGGAAGCAAACCTTTTATTCTAACATGATTTAGATGAGAGAATTTTTTGTTTAACTTTTATGTACACAAGCATCACCTAGTGGCTATCATTAAAGATGTTGACTTTTATTTCCAAGCAACAGTTACAGCTTCAGCAATTATATTGGCAGGACATAAATACCTGCACATTAACTACCATTCAAGCAAATTATCACACAGGTGAGTCTCAGATTACATTTCTGAGATGTACCTCCCTACACCTGCTAGAAATTACAACTACAGGTGAGCCTCATCTACAATGTGAGCTACTATTATTTGTCTTTGGATTCTGGCTATTATTCCAACTGAGTTTCAAGTATTGTCTTCTTTAGTTAGCAATTTAATTTGGCTTCCTTGGGGAATATTAAACGTGGACCGCCTATACACAGTGTCTTAAAAAAACCAATCTAGAATGAGGAAGGCCTGAGAAGAAAAGGAAAAGGAACAGGTAAGGTCAATTTGCAAGTGCAATGAAACGTGGATGGTGAACTATGGAGCCTGTCTCACATCCACAAAATCATTTAGGCCTTTAAACTATGACACTAGTCCCTCATTGGTTACTGAACGTCATGTTGAGACATGAAGTCTGAGGCATTTCATGGCACAACTAGCTTCAGCCAATAAGAATATGAGTATTGCAGATTCCAGTATTCCAACCATTAACATAAACACAGACACTAGATGCAGAGCAATTTCCCAGGGCATCAAAATGGGGAGGGAGGGGATTCTAATTATTTCAATTTAAATACTACATATTTACAGACAATATATTCTTCTTGCTTGGGAGAGATCTCTGTAGGTGGCCACCGACTTGTTAATTCACCTGAGTTTTTCTTCTATATATCTTCATGCTTTCTCTTTCCCCATTCTGATCTAGGTGTGTGTTCTCGGAAATTTTTTTACAGCATTATCTTCTTGGAAATATTCCACTCTTGTAATATAACTCATGCTATATTTCCGGGTTTTGCAAACCCTTGTGAAAAACAAGGGATTGTGATCTTTCATTTGCGACCTGCTTAAACAAATCTAACTTAATTTAATCAAACTAGTCAATATTCAGTGGAATCCATGAACTAACTAAAACTCTAAATTTAGGAAACTGAATTTCTTGTAATTACATGATACTTTAGGAAGATGAACTTAACATATTTAACAACACTAGAGTGCCATAAAACTTCTTATTCAATTAATTTATCCAATTCACCAGCGCACAAGACTGCCTATACTCTAAATCCCATATAAACACAAAATGCTAGCTGTATAGTTTAAAATCAAGTTAGAAACTACCTCACATATTTTTGATATCTCATGGCCAATGCTATCAGGGCCATTGAGTTGCATTTGTATCCAGAAGTACCTAAGAAATTATTTTTTTCGGTGAAGATGTTTGTACAGAGGACTTACTTTTGAGGAATATAAATAGCTTTTGAGTTTTTTTGTAAAAGTTAAAGTATTCCCTGAAGTATATTTCCAATACCATTGACCTCTTTCTCCAGACCCTCCTCAATACCAATTAGCCTTAAATTAGGCTTCCTAATTGTATCTTGGACCTCCTGAAGTGCTCTCTCATTTTTCCTAGATTTGGATTGACTCATTTTCTGTTCTTTCTCTATAATAACTAAATTATCTTCAGCCCCAGAAATTCTCTCCTCTGCATTGTCTAACCTGCTATCAAAGCTATCTACTTTATTTTTCATCTCCCTTGCTACTAATTGCTCATTTTTGATGCCTTGCATCTCTTCTTTTAGATCATGTATGGATTTCTTTAGCTCCTTGATTTCCATTTGAGTGGTTAGCTCAGTAGCTTTATTTTCTTTGAACATTTGCTGGAGTTCGGTCACCTTTTTATTTGTGGATTCTATGAATTCATCCATCTTTCTTTGAATAGCCTTTATTATGGCTTCCTTTATGGCTCCTTCTTTTTCACTTATCACCTTGTTTATGGTTTCCTCTTGTTCAGCTATGGCTTCCTCCCTTATCTCTTTCTTTATATTTTCACATTTTTCATTAATGATGTTTATCAATTGCATTTGTACAGCACTTGGAAGACTCTCCTCTAGGTTTGCCAGTGACTGTTCCATTGGCTGTTTACATTGGGTGGGGGAGGTGGGAGATGTTGTTTCTTGATTTGACATTTTTCTTGAGTTTCTTGTTCTGCCCATTTGAAAATGGGGGCAAGATTAATACTAAACACGATTATAGTTTTTCAGATATAACCAACCTAGACCTCTGTCGCTGGCAGACTCTAGATGATGCAAAACTCCTCAATAAAATATTAGCCAACAGAATCCAGAAGCAAATTTAAAAAATAATACACTATGATCAAGTGGGCTTCATCCCACAAATGCAAGGCTGGTTTAACATTCGCAAATCAATCAATGTAATACATCATATCAATAGAGCTAAAGATAAGAATCATATGATAATTTCTCTGGACGCGGAGAAGGCATTTGACAAAATACAACATCCATTCATGTTGAAAGCACTAGAAAAAATAGGAATAAGAGGTACATTCCTCAAAATAGTGAAAGCTATATATGAAAAACTTACAGCCAGTATTATACTAAATGGTGAAAGACTGGAACCATTCACCTTAAAGTCAGGAACTAGACAGAGATGCCCACTCTCTCCACTTCTCTTCAATATAGTGCTGGAACCCTTAGCCAGAGCAATAAGACAAGAAAAGGACATCAAAGGGATCCACATAGGGAAAGAAGAAATTAAACTATCCTTATTCGCAGATGACATGATCCTCTACTTGAGTGACCCAACAAACTCCACTCCCAAACTACTAGAATTAATAAACCACTTTAGCAAAGTGGCAGGATACAAAATCAACCTTCAGAAGTCAGTATCCTTCTTGTACAACAACAATACACAAACAGAAGGCCAAATCAAGAAAATGATCCCTTTCGCAATAGCCTCCAAAAGAATAAAATACTTAGGAATATACTTAACCAAAGAAGTAAAGGAATTATTCAATGAAAATTATAAAAGCCTAATGAAAGAAATTAAAGTGGACACTAGGAAATGGAAAGACATCCCATGCTCATGGCTAGGGAGAATCAACATAGTGAAAATGGCTATACTGCCAAAACTGATATACAAATTCAATGCAATCCCCATCAAAATCCCAAAGACATTCTTTATGGAAATTGAAGATATAATCTAAAGATTCATATGGAACAAGAAAAGACCTAGAATAGCCAAAACAATTCTAGGCAAAAAGAGCAATGCTGGTAGTATTACAATACCAGACTTCAAACTCTACTATACAGCCATAGTAACTAAAACTGCTTGGTACTGGCACAAAAACAGACCAGAAGATCAGTGGAACAGAATAGAAGACCCAGAAATAGAACCATATACCTATAGGCAACTTGTATTTGACAAAGGAGCCAAAGATATATAATGGAACAAACACAGTCTATTCAATTATTGGTGCTGGCAAAACTGGGCAGCCACATGCAGAAAACTAAAAATTGACCCTAGCCTTTCATCATGCACAAGCATTAACTCAAAGTGGATCAAAGACCTCAACGTCAGACCGGAAACCATGAAATTGCTACATGATAATGTAGGAGAGACACTGGAACTCATAGGCACAGGCAACAGATTCCTGAACAGAATCCCAGGGTCACAACAGATTGGAGAGAGACTCGATAAATGGGACTACCTAAAAATAAAAAGTTTCTGTACAGATAAAAAGATAGTTGCGGGGCCGGGAATTTGGCCTAGTGGTTAAAGTGCTTGCCTAACATGCACGAAGACCCGGGTTCAATTCCTTGGTACCACATACATACAAAAAAGCCGGAAGTGGTGCTGAGGCTCAAGTGGTAGAGCTCTCGACTTGAGAAAGTCCAAGGACAGTGCTCAGGCCCTGAGCTCAGGCCCAGGACTGGCAAAAAAAAAAAAATAGTTGCAAAAGTAGAGAGACAGCCAACAAACTGGGAAAAGATATTTACCAACAATACATCTGACAAATGCTTAATATCCAGTATCTACATTGAACTCAAGAAACTAATCCCCCGAAAACCCAATAAACCATTCACTAAATGGGCAAGGGAACTAAAGAGAGACCTATCAGAAGAAGAGATTAAAATGGCAGAAAAACATAAGAGAAAAATGTTCATCATCTATGGTCATAAAGGAAATGCAAATAAAAACAACCCTAAGATACCACCTTAACCCAACAAGAATGGCCAAGATTTTGAACTCAGACAATGACAGTTGCTGGTGGGGTTGTGGAGAAAAAGGAATCCTACTGCGCTGCTGGTGGGATTGTAAACTAGTTCAGCCACTCTGGAAAGCAGTGTGGAGGTTCCTTAAAGAACTGAAAATAGACCTTCCCTACGATCCCGTCATACCACTTCTGGGCATCTATCCTGAACAGCATGACCCAGGATGTTATAAAGACACCTGCTATGTTCATCTCTTCACTATTCACAATAGCCAGGCGATGGAAACAACCCAGATGCCCTACTGCAGATGAATGGATACAGAAAATGTGGTATATATACACAATGGAATTCTACATAGCCAAGAGACAAGATAAAATAATGGCATTCGCAGGGAAGTGGATGAATCTAGAGTGAATCATGCTGAGTGAGACAAGTCAAGACCTAAGGAACAAAAGGCACATGGTATCCTTAATATGCGGTTATTAAATCCAAAGTGTACAAGAGCGAGGACTCAATAACTGCATACCCAAGCAATGGACATGGTAATGGAAATACAAACATAACTATATAGACAAAAAAACCTATGACTCTATAATCATAATGTTTTATTTCATAAACTGATATGTTTCTATAACATACAAACCGTTAGCCTAATTTTGATTAAGTTCTAAAGACTAAGTCCCAGAGAATGTAATTAGAGATTTCCTCCTTGAACAATTGTTTGTTAAACTTGTCATTTAAAATATGATGTAAACATAAGCCATATAATTAATCATTGTTGTTCTTAAGGTACTATGTTATCTCTCATCACTTCTACTGTCCCTTGGTTATCTCATATTGTTACACTATCTCACTTTGTTATTTGATATATTGGATATAATTGTATTTGGTTATCTGAAATTGGATAGGGAACAGGGGAAAACAAGATGAGGGGTGGGGGAGGGGGGAAGGGAAATGGGGACCATGACATGTGAAAGGGTATCAATGTGTGAGAATTAAGGCACCATTTATCTGGCAAATATCATGTAACCCTTCTATTAATTACAATAAAAAATATATTAAAAATGGTTATTTAAACTTATTTTCAGATCCTGTGAAGGGAAAGAAAACTGATGCTAAACTAAAAATAATAAAAACTGATATAGCCACAATATTGAAAATATGTAAACTTTGTTTTATTTTACATTTTAATTTTAAGTTTCTTTGAAATTTTTTATATAATTGCTTTTTGCCAGTCACAAAACTTGAACTCAGGGCCTGAGCGCTGTCCTTGGTCTTTCTCAAGGCTAGAGCTCTACTTACTTGAGCCACAACACCATTTCTGGATTTTTCTATGTATGTGGTACCAAGAAATCAAACCCAGGTCTTCATTCATGCTAAGCGAAGTCTCTATCACTAGACCAAATTCCCAATCCCTAGTTTCTTTGAATTTTGTGGGATTTTTGTGGGTTTGGGGCTTGAACTCTGGGTCTGTGCAGTGTCCCTGAGCATTTCAGGTCAAGAATACTGCCCTACTCCTTGAATCACAGCCCCACTTCCCATTTTCTAGTAATTAATTGGAGATAAGGGTCTCAAGTTCTTTGGTACCTGGGCTGGCTTTGAATCTCCATCCTCAGATCTCAACCTCTTTAGCTAGGATTACAGGTGTGAGCCACCACACCCAGTTCTTTGAAATTTTTAATCATATTTCTAGATCTAAGATTTGTAGAAATTAGAAGGCGAAGTGTATTGTCATTTTAGCTAATCCATCATATCTATATTAAATATTATGGTTAGTGAACATACATTTATCTCACTAACTCATCTCAGCATCAGCTCAGTTATAATGATATGCCAATAACCATAAATGAATTTTGAATAGAAACAAAAGATAATGATCTAACATACATTAAAAAATAAGGGTAGGTCATATGTATAATGGGTAATATATATATACATATACATTTATGAAAGCATGATAGCTTTAATTGGCAAAATGTTTAATGATTTAGCATCATTAATTTGTTCCCTAAAATGCTTTATCTTATATAAATTTAATCCACACTGATAATATAATTTTATTTTGTTGCAAATAATCAACTTCTCTTCATATTCTTTTGTCTTCTCCTCCATTTCCTCCTTATTTTTTTAATTTACACCTGCAGCATGGCAGGTGGAAAATATTGTGGACTTAGGTGACTATAAATTTAATAGTTCTGTTGAGTTATGAAGTGTCTTGCTTTTCTGTTAAATCTTTTTTCACTCTGATTTCTCAATAAAGCTAGAGTGACATTCAGTTGTGGCTGAGTCTTTGGAGATCTGGAATTTTGCCTTGTCCCTGCCTAAGCATTTTCTCTAGGAAACTCGTTTCCTTGCTCTAGGAGGTGCTATTCTATGCAAAGATCATATGGTTGGCAACTGAAGCATCCTAACTCACAGAGCCAGCTGAACTTCTAACATAGTGCCAGCACCAGCAACTGATCTCTTGCAAGACTAGTGCTGAGATCTCAGCCCAGATGATTACATTTCTTCTGGAAACCATATAGAACATAACTTTCATAACCACCTTACTAATTCAAAGGAGCCTACACAGCATGGCAGTTTTAAAAGAGAGTTTTCTTCATTGTCACAATAATTTACAGTGGTTTGTTTCCTGGCAATACAGAATTGGGAACACCCTGAATGGTAAAAGAAAAAATGGAAGTGTTTAGTAAAGTTGTTTAAGTTTTGGAAATCATCTCAACTCCATTGTGGCCAAAAGATTTCTATTTAGGTTCTACACTAGTCTTGGCAATACAATGGCTGAGAGCCTGTCATAAGCTCATACATACTAGCAGGAAATATGAGATTAACATTATTATTTGCTGTCTTTTCAGAATATGTTTTTCAGCTTCTGTTTCAACCCCATTGCCTTTGTCAGTCTCCATGGCCTAAACTTTGGATTTGATTTGTCAATTTTCAAATGCTTTTTTCAAAGCTTTATTAGTAGGCTAAAGTCAGGAAAGTGATTGAGACATGAAAAAATCTGTTCACTATTCCTTTAACCCTGTTTCTAGTAGATGGCAATATTTCTGTCCTTTACTTCAATTAAATGATGGTCTAGTGGAAATGGTATAAGTACATGGCAAAGAAAGAACATGGAACAAAGCCTCTGGGAATCCTTAGAAATGAAGATGTGTTGGTGAAGTAGAATAAGAAAATTCCAAGTGTTAATTAAGATCAAGGGAAGAGACATTCATAGAGTAAGACAATTCACAGGGTCAAATATCAGAAAGGTTAAAAATGATGAAGAACCAAATGGAGAAACTGGGTCCAATAATGAGAAGAGAGTAAGTAGTAAAGAAGCAGAGAAAATAAGCATAAAGTGATATTTCAAGACAATTAGCAGAGAAAGGAAGAGAGCATTACAAAGAATGTTATCTGAGGCACACAGAATATCAATGTAGTAGCAACTCAGGAGAGACCAGTTATAAATGATCCCCAAATGCTTCTGAACATAGAATAATGAATTTCAGATGTGAGATTTACAAGATGATATATTTCATTTAAGGAAAATGCTATTATATATCCATAAAAGATATTGGCACTACAGCAATAGTAAACACACAAACTATTTAGAAGCCACACTTAGGTGGTTTTATTTTTTATTCTCATCTAAAACTTTAGCAAAATTCTTCTCAAACATTTTGTTGAATAATTTTCTATGATTTGAATAGGTTGTTGCTGCTAAAAGAAATGTATAATTAAAATTTCATTATAGTTTTACTTAAAACTGTATTTTTTAAAAAAATAGTCATTTATTTTATTTTTAATATAGTACACAATTGTTAGTTTATATTACTCAAGCTTTTCACTTTTCCTGCATAGTATTGAGATACAAAGTAAATTTAGTATTATTTTATTTATTTTGATGATTAATATTATTGTGCAATGAAGAATTGTTGCAGTTCTACACTGGAATTACAAAGATTCAGTACCACCCGTTTTTTTTTAAATTAAAGTTTAGTATTTTATTTTACTCCATGCAAACATTTCAGCATATAATCAATAAAATTTTAAGATATTTTGCATTTTAAATTAAAATTTGGTATAAATGTTGATAACACATCTCAGTTCCAGCTCATCACATTTCAGTAGCTGAGGTATGTGAGTTAGAGGCTATTGTATTGAACAGAGGAGCCCTTGATAACACATATCTTCCAAATTTCCCTCTTATCTACTTAGCCCCTTTCCACTTTTCTCTTCTAAGGAAGAACTATAGAATCTTCCCTTTTATAAAGAAGACAAAACAGGAAACTGAGCAATGTAAATCAAAAGCACGTAGAAAAAGTGTATGAAATGTCTTGTTGAGTGCTTTCAATTTCCTATTAAAAACACCTCCTCTGAAGATTCATGTCTGCTAGCAGTATCTTAGCTAAATTCAATATGAGTATCAATTTTATTTCATGTCATAAATGTGTTAATCTACATTTATAATGTTATAGTGAATGGTGACTTAATATTCTTAGCAAGTTTTCCAGTAGGTTAACTTCATGAAGGTAAGAGCACGGAGTTAATCTTTATCTCCCCATTTTGTTTATACATAACTTAGAAAAAGATGTTTCAAGGGAATCTAGAAATTTTTCACGTTAGTGATTAAAAACAAATTTTAAATGTCTCCTTTGACTGAATTCACTTAATTAAAGCTAACAGAGAAAGCTAACCACTTAACAGCAGGGTACCCATGGATACAATTACTTCACTAATTGGATAAAAGAGGGAAAAAATAACATTTCCAAAAGTACCACTGTGTGTATCCGGACACATTTCATGGAGTGTATTTTTAATCAGTGATCAGCCTAGACTGGATTAGAACTCCCCACCCCCTCATCAGAGCTTAAAACAGTGTTATAGAGTGTACCAAAATGAAGGGACAGCACGGAAATGAAAGCCATCTTGTTTTCTTATAAAAGACATCTGCTTATGTGACTAGCCAATAGTCCAGTACAATGATGATTCATTCATTCATTCATTTAATTTCCATCAGTGATAGCTTATTTATTATATCACTGCTCATATGATAAGTGACAAGCATAAACTAGCAATTGTGAAAGGTGAAAGGGGAAATCCATTTATATGAGATAAATGACAACATAGGTGACCTATCAGAGAATTTGGGAAGATGACAGTAACACAATTATCCAGGCTTCAGATGATAATAAATATTTTTCTGAACACATTTCTTCTCTTCCTAAGAATGCAAAATAATTGATCAGCCTCTCCCCACTGAGTAAAAGACAGAAAAGAATGAAATGTGCAGATATAAGGGTATCTACAGAGGCTAGAATTAAAAGGAACCTAAGATTTCAAAATGCAAGTTATTAACAGGGACACAGCTACAGATAACCTAGAGACAGATAACCTGGGCAAGAATCCACACTGGAAGTATCACTGAAGACCGGAAGGCAGCTAAAAAGTGGATCAGGTTGAATGAAATTGATTTGAAAAAGTGTGTGTAGTGGATTGACAAATGTACATTTTGAATAATGGATTGCATATTTAACTATATCAAGTACACAGATTATATATTTTACATCTATCCAAGAAAGAATGTGTTATAAATATTGCCCAGATTGTCCTTTTTCCTAGAACTTCTCAACATAAACTGGTTTATCCAATATCTTTTTAAATTTTTTATCTTTATTTTTAAATTGGTCCTGTAAATTTATTTTTTCTATCTTTTTATTGTAATTAATAGAAGGGTTACATTATAATCACCAGATAGAAAGTGCATTACTTCACAAACATTGATACTCTTTCTCATGTTTGGTCTTCATTACCTTTCCCCAACCCCACCCTTCATCTTGTTTCCCCCACTTCCCTATCCTATTTCAAATAACCAAATAAATCTCCTTTTGAGGTTGATCTTACATCTTCTCCTGCTATTCATGCTCCAAATAAAACACTGACAGGGTAAACATTATTAACAATAATCCAGTTATTTAGAACATGTATTTGCAAGGAATGGTCAAAGACAGCATTACTTGAAGATATAATCACACAGACATGAGAGAACTTTTGAAGCAAGGTAACAGTAGAGATAACATGTCACATTAAAAATAACACAATAGGGGTCGGGATTCTGGCATAGTGGTAGAGTGCTTGCCTACTGTGCACAAAGACCCGGGTTTGATTCCTTGGTACCACATACATAGAAAAAAGCTGGAAGTGGTGCTGTGGCTCAAGTGATTGAGCTCTAACCTTGAGAAAAGTCCAAGGACAGTGCTCAGGCCCTGAGTTCAAGCCCCACGACTGGCAAAATAAATAATACCATAATAAAATACTCCAGACTCCTCACCAAAAGATGTCATCCATAGGGCTTGTTGATGGCATAATGTATATCATAACAGGATACCATCTAAACAGGATTTTGGCATAGCATTTTTCTGACTGGTTAATAACAAAAGAAGCAAAGCTTGGAAACTCTCATCACCTTATATTTGAAGAAAATGATAGTAGAGTAATGCAAAAGAGCTTTGCTTTTGTCTCACAAAGGCATCTTAGAACATGTTATAATCTAATCAATAATGACGGAAAAGGCAGTAATAGCAGTGGGTGAACAAAATTGATGAAGTAAATGCAGTCAGCACACTGATAATACAAAGGGAAAGGATGAAATAATAAGCTAACAATAACAGAATGGATTTTTTTAAGGTATAAAAGGTTTAACTTCTGGCACACTAATCACTAATGGAAGCAATGATAATTTGTCCCCTACATGACATGCTATAAATATCACCTGAGAAGCCACACACTACATTTTAACTTTAAGTGCTGGATTTTGCCCAAAGATACTCTGCCACATAATGCTATGTATCTTTTAAGATCAGTTCTTGCAAAATTTTATAACATTTGTAGCAAAAGCAGTTATGCTTTGGAGATAAGAATCGTATATTCACAGGGAGTAAAATGTTGCCAGGGTTCCACAGTTTATTCTTTAAGTTTCAAATATTTTTTTCTCATGTGGACTACACTGATAACTGATTTTATACATTTTTTTCAAAATTGCATGTGACATATTCTAAATTCTAGGAATGTATCCTAAATTTTCCTACTTTACAATGCTGGTTATTTTGATTAGCTGGAAATTGAGCATAATGTTTGAATGGCTTCTTTCTATAGAAAATCTTATTATTGTATAAGGCCAGCAGGCATTCTCTTTCGGGTTTTGCCACTTATAGTTTTCCTTCTTTCTAATCTTTTTTATTCACTGCATCACAATCATGCAAGGACAAGGGAAATAACTGTTTTGTGTTTTGACACAAAGACAAACTACTTTCAGTTTAAATATACTCCTGGCTAGAAAAATGCAATAAACCATGGTATCTATGGAAATACATTAAACATTTCTTGAAGTTAAATTGAGGAATTATACATGGACACAAACAGCATTTGTGTGAGTGATTGGATTTTTCCACCCTCTGGGAACAATAAGAGTATTTCAAAAAAATTCCAGACCAACTCCCTGAAGTTGGAAAGCATACTTAATTTCAGGAAATCTGTTAAAGCCTGGAGGAGAAAAGAGAATCAATAAGAAATGTAAATCAACCTTTATGTAAAACCTGACCTCATAATATATTTGATTAAAGAAGTATTCTTGCTCTCCAACTTTTATATGAAAATATTTGAAGTTCGAAACATGAACGTAAAGTGAAGCAGTAACTGTCAGCAGTAATTATCAGATGTATTCAAAATAATTCTCAAGTTCATAGCATCAGAGTATCTTTTTCTAATACAGATTATTTATTATAAATCCAATACACATATCCATGAATATTCACAGTAATTCTCATTCTATAAAGATATGAATGATTCCTTTTATTTTTTTACAATATAGAATATTTGGAACAGTTTACAGCAGGAAAAAAAACAAGACCTCCCAAATGGCAATAAGAAAGAAAAATGTTGAAAAAAGCAGATTATGTTGGGAATTCCCTTATCTATTACTAAGAAAGTATATCACATTTGGAAAATCCAAATTTCCAAAATTTTTCTTCTTTGTTTTGAATCAGAGATTCGAGTTTAATAATTTACACTTGTTAGATGGGCACTTTGCCACTGGAGACATGCTCCAATTTCTTTCATTTTACTTATTTTTGTGGGGACCATCTAGATTATTTACATCTATAACTAACCTCACTGAAATCCTTCTAGCTATATTTCCCCATGATGCTGAAACCTTTTACTGTGCCTTCCACAAAGCCAAGGGCATGGATATACACCCTCAAATCTGGCCTGTGTACTTGTGACTGGATTATTTTGAAACTATTGTCTTTTCTAATTTCTGCTTGTCAAGTAGTAGAGCAAAATACACTTGAACTCTATGATATGAAAAACTGTAAAAGCAAATTTTAAACATGGAAAAAGTCTAACCTTCATTAATAACATTAATGAAAATAGGAACAAAAATGCAGGGAGAAGGAAGGAAGGAAGGAAGGAAGGAAGGAAGGAAGGAAAGAAGGGACTAAGAAAGACTGGGGGTGTAGTTTAGTGGTAGAGTGCTGTCCTGCTATACACAAGGTCCTGGGTTTAATTTTCAAAGCAAGAAAACAGAAAATAAACAAGACATACATTCAGACATGCTACCATACACACTATATCTGTCGACATTGCAGCGTGAAACTAACTATGCTTAAGCATGCAAAGCTAAGACCTCAATCAAATTTACAGGGAGACCGGGCAGTCCATGTTTCTTTGGGTGTGGCTCATCTCAATATAATGTTTTCCAAATCTTTCCATTACTTTATGATTGGGGTGATGCCATTTTTTCTGATTGAAGCATAGAATCCCATTGTGTATATTACCACATTTTCTTGATCCATTTATCCACTGATATCACCCGCGCTATCCCTGTCCTGCAAGGAAGACACAGGACACAGTGCTAGCTTAAGCAGGATCCTTTATTCTTCTTCTCCTCCCCCCTCCTTCCTCTCTCCGGGCCGCTATACACAGGCAGTGGGCCAATCAACTCATGCCAGCTCACCCAGGCCCTCCAATCACGGCTTCACACGCTCCAGTCATGCACCCTTCATGCATCCGGCCAGCAGAGACCAGGCTTCCGCTAACAATGGCAGCACTGCCCAAAATGGATGCGAGCCTTCATCCGGTCATGCGGAGGATATCCCTGAGTCACGCCCGCAGCCACCAGCACCGCAGGCAGCCCCACAGTGAAAGGGGGACGTGCGCCTCCAGGTCCCACCAACGCCTGGGAGGGGCCGGGTTCCCCACACACTGAGGGGCGTCTGAACTGATTCCATATCTCAAATGTGGTAAATAAGGTTTCAATGAATGTGGTTGTGCCAGTGGCTTTAGTACAAGTCGGTTTAGGGTCATTTGGGTAAATGTCCAGGAGTGGGATTCCCAGATCATGGGAAAACTCTATATTTAGACTTTTCAGGAACATCCATACAGCTTTCCAAGGTGAATGAACATGTTTACATTCCCACCAACAGTGTAGTAGATTTCCCTTTGGCCACAATCCTGACATCATCTGTTATGAGTCATTGTAACTAATATGAGGTAAAATCTCAGAGTTGTTTTTAATTTGCATTTCCTTTACAGCCAAGGATGTTGATCCTATAAAATGACGCTTATTAAAACAAACTCACAGAAATGGGAATAAGAGGAGTTTCATTGTACTGTTTACAATTATTTCTTTTCTCTTTCTTTTTTTTCCCTTTGACTTATTCCATTTTATCTCTGTTTTTGATTCCTGTATCCATTGTCTTGTATATGTTTATCTGATTAAGTAAAAGGAAAGGAAATCACAGAATGGTGAGATAGAGGGTGAACCATTTGATAGTAATACTCACTAGACATATGTTGGAAATGAACTTTACAACTTGGGGGAGGGAAGTTAGGAGGAGAAAAAGTGGTAGAAATGAGGAAGGATAAAACTGTTCAAAAAGAAATGTACTAATTTCTTATAAATTATGCAACCATAATCCTTCTTTACATCATGTTTACAGCAAAACTTAAACTAAAAAAGAATACTTTGTACGGTAGAACATTTGCTTTCTTTCAAAAATCTATGATCAATTGGCTTTATTAAAAAGAGATTATGTTTGGATAATATCACTTTCAATGAGTTGGAAACTTAAGTATAAGAAATGAAATATCACAGAGAAGAAATTTTACTTCATAACTGAAGAACTGAGCCCATTCATAACATATCAAACATAAGATTACACTCAATATTAGCACACATACAGTAATGAGCATGAATATTTATGTAGATAGTGTGTATGTATGTGAATATGTGTTTGTGTTTGTGCAATTGATTTTGTATATTGATTGATATTGCAAAACAGAGCCCCAAAACTATCCCTCTGTAGTTATAGGAACATTTCCCTGATATCAGAATCTGATAATAATTTATGTAGGAATTTTACTGTAAAGACAAATTTCTTCATAAAAACATCTTTGTTTTCTGTTACAGTTTCATTAATTCATTTTATTTTGCTTGAAGAAGTACCTGCGAAATGTTTATGTAACTAGTTGGCAGAATTATTACACATTTTCACAAACTGAATGTTAGCCATACATTTGGGCTGCTTAGCATTTTCCAGAGATCAAAAAAATACAAGTTAAATTGGAAAGCCTGAATCTTCATTTTCACAGGACAGTCTCACCCAGGTGTCCATAAGAATACAATTGCCACTATTTTATATCATATAAGAAAACCTACCGGACTACCTGTAAGTACTATTTAACAAGTGATATAAATATAAACCAGGCCATTTTAAAACCTGCAAGATGGCAAAAAAAATCATGTGTGACATATTTATTTAAGTGCATGTTAAAATGCCAACATTATATTGGAATGTTGTCTTCTTAATCTCAAATCCGATGCAAGTATTTAAAATGCAAAACAGAAACAAAATAGAACAAAGCAAAAGTCTGTGCTCACCATTCATGTTGTAAGGCAATTATACAGCTTGCCCTGGACACTGATAACAAGAGAGGTTTAATAAAAAAAGAAAAAACAAGTTAGTATAAATTGCAATAAACAGTCACACTTTAAAATAATTGCCTGATCAATATTAATTCCTCTGATATCTATTTGACAGCATTAATCACAGTGAACTCATTTAGTATTAATGTGAGTATCACAAGTAATTCAATTGGATTTCCTCTGTATTCAACATTAATTACCTTAACAGAGCCTTTATCTTAAAGTGTTACCCAGTAAACATGAAAATAAAAGCAATAAAATAATGCATCAAAGAGTTATAAGGTAGTGTTATATAACTACATATAATAATTATAATATTTACTTATATATATCAGTAAGAGTCAAATCTTATAAAGAATTTTGCCAAATATTGCTATTTTATTATTTAAATTTCACCTAAGAAAAGGACAATTTTTTACCTATTAACAAAGCTTTAACTACTGAACTCTTCTACATACAATAAGAGATGTACAGATATTTTTTTCAAACATCATAGTTTAAGGCAACTATGTTTTTTCATACTTACATGAGTTTGGCAAAAATTTTGTCTTTACACATCTCTCATTATAGAGCCATCAGCTTTTTTATGTAGGTATTCAGTTTAGCGACTTCTCTAATGCTAAAACAGGAATGGGGATGCAAGAAGACAGGTTCAGAAGAAATTAATATAGAGGGAGCTATAGATGGAAAAAAGGATAGAAGAAGAGTAACATAAGCTTGAGAAAATAAATACACCTTGAAGTAATACAGTTGCCTTTTACATTCCCCTGTGTACAAATATGGGAACACCTTGATCAAAGACAAAATCCTTTCTTTTCTTTTGCTTCTTATAACTTTGCATGCCCAGTGGCATCCTTCCTTATACCTTGCTACATCATGCATGGATCAGAAACAAAGTCAATTTTTGTTTGCTTTGCTTTGTTTATGCCCTATTACCTTATGAGTTATCATAACATAAATGGATCTGTTTTATATTTGGGACTCTGGTTACCTATGATTTCCTCACTTTCTACTGTATCAGTGTTGTCTTTTGGTTTGTATATGTATATGTCTGAGAGAGAATATTATCTGAACTTGAAGGTGCTTGGACACCAGGAGACAATACTGTATAGAAGGATGCTGATAAGGAGATGTCTCCAAATCTAGAATAACAACGACATTTCAATATGACATAACACAAATGGAAGGGTGTTATGGACTGAATGTATGTAACTATGTTGAAAAATACGTTTCCTTTCGTATTTCATAGCTTGCCTATAGCTAGGCAATTTTTTTTAATTCTCTAAGAGTTGGTTCTATATTGGCAATTTTCATTATCATACTGTCTTTTTTTCACTGCCATTATTTTCTAACTAGTTGTACTACTTGACTGTTAAATTCGGTAAATCTGATGCATAGTTCATGTTAAAAATCTTGTCAGAGCCCTATCTGATTTGTGTTTCTTCAAGGGGTAGTATAGGATTTTTGGAGATGTTTTTAATATTATTGAAAGTTAATGTAAAAATGCGAAACACTACCTCCAAAAATTGTCCAGAAAGGTTATTTTTCCGATATTTGTTTGGTGTTGCTTTTATGTTTTCTGTTTTAATTGTACTTTATTGTTGGGGTGATGTATAGGCAGGTTACAGTTACATTTGTCAGGTAGTGGCTACATTACTTCTTGAGCATTGATATTAGTTCTCATGTTTTTCTCCCAATTTCTCTCCCCCCAGTCACCCTCCCAATTATCTTGTCTTTCCCCCTCCCCTTAACTATTTTAAATAAACAAATAAATGTGTACATGCAATATATGTTTATACAATAAAAAAATAAAATAAACCATAAATGGAAAATAACAGAAATAACTTCCATATCCTTGAGTTCATTTCACTTTCATCTTATATAGCCATATGCACATGGCTGTTGAGCTATTGCGATCCTGTGTTAGGAGAATCCTAGAAGTATACTAATTATTATAAATGAGGGAAACCATTGAGCATGTTCCTTTGGGTCTTATACATTTCACCTAATATAATTTTTCCAAGTCTTCCCATTTCCTTATGAATGGGCAGTGCCATTATTTCTGATGGCAGCATGGAATTCAATGTGTAAAATACCACATCTTCTTGATCCAATCATCTACTGAGGGTCATCTGGTGCATAGTGCTTCAGTGAACATGGTTGTGCACCACCCTCATTCCAAAACAGACAGGGACTCATCAAAAATAAAGAGAACTATAGACCCATTTCTTTGAGGAACATCTATGCCAAACCTCTCAACAAAATACCAGCCAATAAACTTCAACAACTCATCAAAAAATTATACACTATGATCAAATAGGATTCATTGCAGGGATGCAAAGCTAGTTCAATATACAAAGGTCAATTAATATAATTCATCACATCAATAGGAGCAAGAACAAGAACCATATGGTCATTTCAATAGTTGCAGAAAATGCATTTGATAAGAGTCAACATGCCTTTATGATAAAGCTCTAGAGAAACTAGGAATAGAATATTCCCCAGTGTAATAAAGGCTAAATATGATGAATTCACAACTACCATTATACTTAATGTTGAAAAGTTTAAATCATTTCTTCTAAAATCAGGAATGAGACAACGATGTCTGCTGTTTTCACTCCTCTTCAATGTAGTTTTAGAATTTCTAGCCAGAGCAATTAGACAAGAAGCAAACAATAAAGGGGATCCAAATAGGGAAAGATGAAATAAAATGTTGCCCCTTTGCAGATGACAGTACACCCACTCACAAGTTACTTGAGCTGATACAAAACTATAGCAAAGTGGCAAGGTATAAAATTAAGCCTCAGAAATCAATGCTTTCAATGTATGTCATCCATGAGAAGAACAAGGTTGAAATCAGGAAAGCAACTCCTTTTACAATAGCCTCAAAAAATAATAAAATACATAGGAATTAACCACGGAAGTAATAAAGGACCACTAAAACAGGGCATGTATAGTTTAGTTTCTGTTTGCTTTTTTGTTTTCGTTTTTTTAAATTATTTTAATGCTGGTTTTGAGTTAGTTTTTATATACAATGAGAAGTAATTTAACAATTTCTTGAAGACAACATTCAGTTACCCCAGCTCATTTGACAAAATATTATTCTTTCCCTTGAGACATTTATTACAGACAACAGGGAATTACACACCAAATTATTACTATTCGCCTTTGGATTCAACAAGTATTATCTAATCTTTGTTTTACTTATTTTGTTTATACTTTATGTTTACAGTGATTGTGGTTGGGCTACTCAGAGTTTAATTAATTAATATATGTATGTCTAATCTTTAAATAATATAAAAAATAACTATACATCATTGTACTTTTTAAAAAATCCTTTAATTTAATCCAATACAACATTTCTTTTAATTCTTTTTTTTTAATTTGCTAATTATGGGTACTTTATTTTTTTTTGCCAGTTCTTCTTTTTTTCTTTTTTATTGTAATTAGTAAAAGGGTTACATGATATTTGCCAGATAGAAGGTGCGTTAATTCACATACATTGATACCCTTTCACATGTCTTGGTACCCGTTTCCCTCCCCACCCACACCCCCCACCGATCTTGGTTTTCCCCCCTTCCCTATCAAATTTCAAATATCCAAATACAAATAAATTCAATATATCAGATAACAAAGTGAGATACTATACCAATATGAGATAACAAGGGACAGCAAAGGAGATGAGAGACAACATAGTACATTAAGGACAACAATCATTCATTATATGGCTTTTGTTTCACTATCCTGGAGGTCCTTTCAATTAGCTTCATACTATATGGCCTTATGTATCAAGGTTTTGCTCTATTGCAAATCTCTGCTAGTAGAGCCCAAGGTTTCTACTGATTATGACGAATGAGGGAAACCATTGAGCCTAAGTTCCTTTGAGTCTGGCTTACTTCACTTAATATGATTTTTTCTAAGTCTTTCCATTTCCTAACAAATGGGGCGATGTCATTCCTTCTGACAGCAGCATAGAATTCCATTGTGTACAAATACCACAACTTGTTGATCCACTCATCAACAGAGGGACATCTAGGTTGGTTCCATATCTTTGCTATGGTGAATAGTGCTGCAATGAACATTGTTGTGCTAGTGGGTTTAGTATGTCCTTGTTTCTGGATGGTTGGGTAAATGCCAAGTAGTGGAATTGCTGGGTCATAGGGGCTTTTGAGGCACTGCCACACTGCTTTCCATAGTGGTTGGACGAGTTTGCACTCCCACCAACAGTGTAGTAGTGATCCCTCCTGGCCACATCCCCTCCAGCATCTGTTGTTAGTAGTTTTCCTGATCCTGGCCATTCTAACTGGAGTGAGGTGGAATCTTAGAGTTGTTTTGCTTTGCATTTCTTTTATGACCAGAGATGTTGAGCATTTCTTCATGTGTCTATAGGCCATTTTTGTTTCTTCTTCAGAGAAGACTCTCTTAAAGTCTTTGGCCCATTTTTTAATGGGATGGTTGTTATTTTGGAGGTTAGTTTTGGAGTGATTCAATTTTTTGAGTTGTTGATACATTTTACATATGAGGCCTTTGTCCGTTGTTTGGTTGGTGAAGATCTTCTCCCACTCTGTAGGCTTCCTGATTAGTTTACTAGCTATGTCCTTTGCCATACAAAAGCTCTGCAGTTTAATGCAGTCCCACTTATCCAGCCTTTCTCTGATTTGTTGTGATTCTTGGTCCTTATTAAGAAAGTTTCAACCTGTGCCAAGGAGGCCTAGTGTATCTCCTATTCCTTCCTGTAGATTTTTCAGTGTGTCAGCTTTTACCTCCAGGTCTTTGATCCATTTGGAGTTAATTCTAGTGCAAGGTGACAAAGAAGGATCCAACTTTAGTTTTCTGCAGGTGCTTAACCAGTTCTGCCAGCACAACTTGTTGAAGAGGCTGTCTTTCTTCCATTCTATTTTTTTGGCTCCCTTGTCAAAGATTAGGTGGCCATAGGTCTGTGGTTTTAATATCTGGGTCCTCAGTTCTATTCCATTGGTCTTCAGGCCTGTTCCTGTTCCAGTACCAAGCTGTTTTGAGGATTATAGCTCTGTAATAGAGTCTAAAGTTTGGAATTGAAATTCCTCCAGTGCTGTTCTTTCTGCTAAGAAGTGTTTTTGCTATACGGGGTCTTTTATTATTCCATATGAAATTTTGGATTGCCTCTTCTATTTCTTTAAAGAATGACATTGGTATGTTGATGGGTATTGCATTGAATTTGTAGATAGCTCTTGGCAAGATTGTCATTTTCACAATGTTGATTCTTCCAATCCAGGAGCATGGGAGGTTTTTCCATTTCCTTAGTTCTGCTTTAATTTCCTTTTTTAGGGTTTTGAAGTTTTCGTCAAAAAGGTCCTTTACATTCTTAGTTAAGCTAATTCCTAGGTACTTTATTTTCTTTGAGGCTATTGTGAAAGGTGTTTCTTTCCTGTTTATTGCCTCGTTCCTCTCACTGTTGGCATAAAGGAAGGCAGTTGATTTTTGAGGGTTGATTTTATAGCCTGCTACTCTTCCAAAGCTTTGGATCAGCTCAAGGAGCTTGGGAGTAGAGTCTATAGGATTCTTTAAATACAGAATCATGTCATCTGCAAAGAGGGATAGTTTTATTTCCTCTTTCCCTACTTGGATCCCCTTTATGCTTGCTTCTTGCCTTATTGCACTGGCTAGGAATTCTAGTAGTATGTTAAAGAGTAGTGGAGAGAGTGGGCATCCTTGTCTCGTTCCTGATTTTAGAGGGAATGGCTTTAGATTTTCACCATTAAGTGTAATACTAGCAGTAGGTTTCTCATACACAGCCTTTATTACATTGAGGAATGTTCCATGGATTCCTAGTTTCTCCAGAGCTTTTAACATGAAGGGGTGTTGGATCTTGTCAAATGCCTTTTCCGAATCTATTGAGACAATCATGTGATTTTTGTCTTTGCTCCTGTTGATGTGTTGAATTATATTAATTGATTTGAGTATGTTGAACCAGCTTTGACTCCCTGTGATGAATCCAGTTTGATCATAGTGTATAATTTTTTTAATGAGTTGTAGACGGCTGGCCAGTATTTTGTTGAGAAGTTTTGCATCGATGTTCATCAAAGATATAGGTCTATAGTTCTCTTTCTTTGATGAATCTCTGTCTGGTTTGGGGATGAGGGTTATACTGGCTTCATAGAATGAGTTTGGTAAGGAACCTTCATTTTCAATTTCGTTGAAGAGCTTGAGGAGTATTGGTGTGAGCTCTGCTTTGAAGACCTTATAGAATTCAGCTGTGAATCCATCTGGCCCTGGGCTTTTCTTAGGTGGAAGTTCTCTAATTGCCATTTCTATTTCAGAGCTTGAAATAGGCCTGTTGAGTTGGCTTAGTTCTTCTTGGTTCAGTGTGGGTATGTTAATATTGGCTAGGAATTCATCCATTTCATCTAGGTTCTCAAATTTGTTGGCATAAATGTTTGAGAAGTATTCCCTCATGATATTCTGGATCTTGGTAATTTCTGTCGTGATATTACCATTTTCATCTGCGATTTTGTTTATTTCGATATGCTCTCTTCTTTTTTTGGTAAGATTTGCTAAGGGCTTGTCAATTTTGTTAATTCTTTCAAAGAACCAACTCCTTGTTTTGTTGATTCTTTCTATAGTTTTTTTGGATTCCAAATCATTTAATTGTGCTTTGATTTTAATTATTTGCTTTCTTCTACTGGGATTAGGGTTGGTTTGTTGCTCTTTTTCCAGGAGCTTAAGGTGGGACATTAACTTGTTGGTTTGCAATTTTTCCAACTTGTTGTTGTAGGCACTCAGTGCCATAAATTTTCCTCTGAGTACTGCCTTTGCTGTGTCCCAAAGGAGTTGGTATTTTGTGTGCTCCTTACTGTTAAATTTCATAAACTGTTGGATTTCTGTTCTGATCTCTTCAATGACCCATTGGTGATTCAACAATGTGTTGTTCAGTCTCCATGAGTTACAGGGTTTTCGTTGGTGGAGGTGTGTGTTCAGTTCCAGTTTGATGCCTTTGTGGTCTGAGAGTGTGCATGGAATAATTTCAGTGTTTCTGAATCTGTCCAGGTTTGTTTTATGGCCTAAGATGTGGTCTATTTTGGAAAATGTTCCATGTGCTGCTGAGAAAAACGTATATTGTGTTGTTGCTGGGTGGAATATTCTGCAGATGTCTGTTAGATCTAGTTGGTCTATATAGTTGTTCAGTTCTAAGGTTTCTCTGTTGAGTTTTTGCCTTGTTGATCTGTCCATAGGTGAAAGTGGTGTGTTAAAGTCACCGACAATCACTGTATTTCGATCTATGTATGGTTTCAGTGTAAGTAAAGTTTGCTTGATGAAGTTTGGAGCTCCGGGATTGGGTGTGTAAATATTTAGGATCATTATGTCTTCCTGGAGGAAAGATCCCTTTAGTAGTATGTAGTAACCTTCTTTGTCTTTTCTTACTAATTTTGGTTTGAAGTCTATTTTATCTGATATGACGATGGCAACTCCAGCCTGTTTATGGGGGCCGTTAGCTTGATAGAGTTTATTCCAACCTCTCACTTTCAAAAGATGCTTGTTTTTTTGGGTAAGATGTGTCTCTTGAAGACAGCAGAACGATGGCTCTTGCTTTTTGATCCAACTAGACAGCCTATGCCGTTTAATTGGAGAGTTGAGTCCATTGATATTGAGAGTTAGGATTGAGAGATATTTATTAGGTCCTACCATTTTTAAAAGCTTTTATTTGGGCCTGTGTCTTCACAGTTCTTGTGGTCCTTAGGTGGTATGCTGTTTAGGTGCCATTTCTTTCCCTATATTACCTTTATTTTGGTTTTCTATGTATAGAACATCTTTCAGAATTCTCTGTAGTGTTGGTTTTGTTGCGACATATTGTTGCAGCTTTCCCCTGGAATGGAATGTTTTTATTGTTCCCTCAGTTATGAATGAGAGCTTAGCTGGGTACAGTATTCTTGGTTGGTAGTTATTTGACTTAAGGGCATGACATATATGCTTCCAGTCACTTCTTGCTTGCATGGTCTCTGCTGAGTAATCTGGGGTGATTCTGATTGGTTTTCCTTTATAGGTTACTGAACCCTTTTCCCTGGCTGCCTTTAGGATCCTTTTTTTGGTTTCTACTGATCCAGTTCGGATTACGATGTGGCGGTGAGATGTTCTTTTCTGGTCAGGTCTGTTTGGGGTTCTAAAAGCTTCTTGTATCTGGATGGGTCTGCCCTGCTGGATATTTGGGAAATTCTCTGAGATGATTCCCTGAAGTATATTTCCAATACCATTGACCTCTTTCTCCAGACCCTCCTCAATACCAATTAGCCTTAAATTAGGCTTCCTAATTGTATCTTGGACCTCCTGAAGTGCTCTCTCATTTTTCCTAGATTTGGATTGACTCATTTTCTGTTCTTTCTCTATAATAACTAAATTATCTTCAGCCCCGGAAATTCTCTCCTCTGCATTGTCTAACCTGCTATCAAAGCTATCTACTTTATTTTTCATCTCCCTTGCTACTAATTGCTCATTTTTGATGCCTTGCATCTCTTCTTTTAGATCATGTATGGATTTCTTTAGCTCCTTGATTTCCATTTGAGTGGTTAGCTCAGTAGCTTTATTTTCTTTGAACATTTGCTGGAGTTCGGTCACCTTTTTATTTGTGGATTCTATGAATTCATCCATCTTTCTTTGAATAGCCTTTATTATGGCTTCCTTTATGGCTCCTTCTTTTTCACTTATCACCTTGTTTATGGTTTCCTCTTGTTCAGCTATGGCTTCCTCCCTTATCTCTTTCTTTATATTTTCACATTTTTCATTAATGATGTTTATCAATTGCATTTGTACAGCACTTGGAAGACTCTCCTCTAGGCTTGCCAGTGACTGTTCCATTGGCTGTTTACATTGGGTGGGGGAGGTGGGAGGTGTTGTTTCTTGGTTTGACATTTTTCTTGAGTTTCTTGTTCTGACCATTTGAAAATGGGAGCAAGATTAATACTAAACACGATTATAGTTTTTCAGATATAACCAACCTAGACCTCTGTAGCTGGCAGACTCTAGATGTTCACTAGTTTTGATTGGTGTTATCACTCTTTCTTTTCGTGCAGTTACCGACTAGTCTAATTTTTCACTGATAAGCAATTTATATTCAAAACAATAAGCCTCTTAATCCAATCTCTGTTGTCTTTAAGTCCCTCTGAGCCTAGAGGATAATTAAACACCTAGATATACAATGTTGCTCAACAGCCATCAAGTGTAGATCCATGCAGTATAAGGGTTGAAAGAGGAGCAGAGGTCCAGAGATAGAAAAATAGAATGAGAGAGGTCAGGGGGTAAGTAGGTAGAGTATTTGGAAAGTATTAGAATAAAACTTATGTGTTGCTGCGTGACTAGTTCTTAGCCCAACCAGTGGCCTCACTGTGGACCATGGGATGGATCTGCGAGCTTCTGTCTTAGCGCGGTTGGGGGATGTTTTCCTGTGCTGCTTCCAAGGGCGGCCCCAAGCCAAGGGTCTGGGGATTGAGAGTTTCAGGAGCTCTCAGGGGGACCAGCAGGAGGCCCCTCTGTTCCCAGGGGCGGGGCCCCCGCTGGGGACGTGGGCTCCAAGGGCGGAGCCGCACCTTTTTGGTTCTCAGAAGGGGAGCTTGGCTGCTGGTCGGCCCTTCAGATCCCTGCTGTGTTTCCACTGCTTTGTCAGAGTCTGTGACTGTGGGGGGGGCCCTCGGTGGTGTCTTGCTCAGGATTCCCAGCTGGAGGATGCCCCGCTTGAGAATTGAGGGGGGGCAGATGCTGGCTCCTATTTACCCGGACCCCCTACCCACTTTTGTAAGGCAGGGTCCCAAAGTCCTCCACTCTCCAGATCCAGTGGCCTGGGTGAGGAGCCTGGTGGGTGGGTGGGAGCTGGGACAGCTCTGCCTCCCCTGGTGGGGTGCTGAGTCTTAGGGTCCGCCCGCTTGTCAGTCTCCAGTCAGAGGGCTGGGGGTTGAGCCCGTTGGGCGGGTGGGAGTTGGGGCAGCCCCGCTTCCTTTGGTGGGGTGCTGGGTCTTATGGGTAGCCCGCCTGTCAATCTCCAGTCAATGGCCTGAGGGAGGGGGCTGTTGAAGGGAGGGACAGGATTCTAAATTCCTTGCCCCCCTGCTCCCGCCAGTCTTTCCCGGGGCGGGGTGTTGGGGTCTGAGTTAAGTTCTATTGCTTGGCACCTGCTCTGCTTTCCCGATGTGTTTGGGGATGCACTGTATTACGCCTCTGCGTCTGTCTGCGGGTGTTCCACGGTGGTGGGGAGTCTTTCACTCCCCTCGGGTCTCCGCCGCCGCCTGTGTTCTGCATCTGGGTCCCGCTGTTTGCTGTCTGGTTCCGTGTCTGGGTTCCACTGCTTCCGCCGTTCGCTGGCCCGGTTCTGTGCTGGTTTCTGCAGCCGTTGGGTTCCCAGCCTGGTGCCCTCCACTGGCGCCGCATTTCGTGGATTAGAGCCCATGCCCGCCCCCGCTTTCCCCGCGTGGAGCCGGCGCCAGCTCAAGCCGCTTTTCGCAGCTTGGTCTGGCGCGGCTTTCCGAGGCTTTGGGGGAGAGGTGGGGGAGGGGTCCTCGTGTTCCGAATTCTTTGAGAAAGTTGGATGTGAGCTTTATCTGGATTTCTTTTCCGGTTTGAGTCCTTCTCCGTTGCTTTTTGAGTTTGTTGTTGTGGATTTCTTTAGAAAGTTGGCTCGTGGGACTCCCTGGTTCTCTCTTTTTGTCAGAGAAAGCTAAGCAGCGTCCCTATTGTCTCGGCGCCATCTTCCTCTCCCTCCATTTCTTTTAATTATTTCAACTATTTTGTTTCCCTTTCTCTGTCTCTGACTGTTTGTCTTTCTTTTTCTCTGACAGTGCCTCACCAATCTTTTCTCATCCATTGGTCGCAGATGTTAGAATAAAAGTTATTATTCTAACCAAGGATCCTCACCATTCATAAGTTCCTTTTCTTCTTTATAAGACTCTGGGAGGTTGGGTTCACTCATACATAAATACAAAACAGTCAATTTTTAACCATTTTTATTTTATATTATCTTTTTATTTCTTTTATATCCTTCCTATTTCTTTTTTTTGGCATTGTTTTCCACAATCCTAGCATTTTTATTAAGAAACAGACTCAGAACTGTGCTTGCTTTATACAATGAGTTTGGTAGCTATTTTTCACTTTCTATTTCATTGAAGAATCTGAATAGTATTGGAGTGGAATTCCCTTTGAAAGTCTTGTAGAATTTGAGTGTAATTCCATCTAGTGCTGGGCTTTTTTGGATGGGAGGTCTTTTAAGGCCATTTCGATTTCATTACTTCTTCTGAGTCTAATTGGTTTAAATCTTCTTAATTTAGACTGTGTGTATAGTGTTTGTTAGGAATTCTTCCCTTTCCAATGTTTACAAAGTATTCACTTATCCTGTTCTGAATCTTGCTTGTTTCGATCATGATATTCCCATTGTTGTCTATAATTTTATTAATTTGGTCTTGTTGGTTTTGCTCAGAATTGCTAAGGATCTGTCCATTTCAATTTTGTTATTTTTTCAAAAACCTGTTTGTTTTCTTATATTTGTTGTTTCTAATTCATTTATTTCTCTTTTCTTATTTATTTCTCTTTGTTTATTGTTGCAGTAATGTATAGAGGGGTTACAGTTACATTCATCAGGTAGTAGGTGCATTACTTCTCATACATTGATATCCCTTCTCGTGGTTTGTGTCCCCATTTCCCACTCCCGACCCTTCCCAATCACTTTGTTTTCCCCTCTTCCTTTTGCTATTTCAAATAAACATAAAAATAGCAGGTAAACAAAGACAGATACAGTAACACTATGAGTTTAACCAAAAAGAAAAAAGAAAAAGGAAATAATACAGTACACTAAGAACAACAACCACACAATAGAAAGGTCTTGTTTCCATATTCTAGAGATACTTTCATTTAGTCTCATCCTATATGATCTTATGTGTTTAGGTATTGAGCTATTGTAATCCTCTGCTAGGAGAGTCCTAGATGTGTACTAATTATTACAAATGAGGGAAAACGGTGAGCCAGTGTTCCTTTGGGTCTGGCTTATTTCATTTAATATGATTTTTTCCAAGTCTTTCCACTTTCTTACAAATGGGGTGATGTCATTCTGATGGCAACATAGAATTCCATTGTGTATAAGTACTACAAAACTCACTTAGTTCCTTCATAATTTTAATGATTTGTTTTCAACTACTAGTTTGAGGTTTGATTTGTTCCTGCTGTTCAAGGAGCTTTAGGTGTATTATTAATTTTTGGTTTGAGATTTCTCCCATTTGTTGATGTACACGCAGAGTTATAAATTGTCCTCAGAGTACTGCCTTTGCCATGTCCCAGAAGAGGTTCTGGCTAGCACTCTACAATTTAAGTCATAGTGCAACTTTAATAATATATTGAAGAAGAATGAAGAGAGTGGACAGTGCTCAAACCCTGAGTTCGGCTTCAAGAATGAGAAAAAAAAATGGATTATACTAAAGCTACTTATTCTAAATACAGTTATTTCTCTCATAGGTTTTTATTGTAATTAATAGAAGTGTTACATTATATTTGCCAGATAAAATGTTTATACATTACTTCGCAAATATTGATACCCTTTCTCATGTCTTGGTTTCCATTTCCCTCCCCCAGCCCAGCCCCTCATCTTGATTTCACCCCTTTCCTATCTGATTTCAAATAACCAAATAAGCATGTGTAAAATATATCAGATAACAAGATGAAATACTGTAACAATATGAGTTAACCAAGGGACAGCAAAAGAGATGAGAGATAACATAGTACTTAAGGACAACAATCACTCATTTTGTTGCTTTTGATTCTATATCCTGGAGGTCCTTTCATTTAGCGTCATTCTATATGGCCTTATAAATCTAGGTTTTGTTCTATTGTAAATTTCTGCTAGGAGAGCTCAAGGTTTCTACTGATTATGACAAAAGAGGGAAACCATTGAGCCTCTGTTCTTTGAGTCTGGCTTACTTCACTTAATATGATTTTTTCTAAGTCTTTCCAATTCCTTACAAATGGGGTGGTGTCGTTCTTTCTGATAGCAGCATAGAATTCCATTGTGTATAAATACCACATCTTGTTGATCCACTCATCAACTGAGGGGCATCTGGGTTGGTTTCATATCTTTGCTATGGTAAATAGTGCTGCAATGAACATCATTGTGCTAGTGGATTTATTATGTCCTTGTATCTGGACAATTGGGTAAATGCTAAGTAGTAGAATTGTTGAGTCATAGGGGAGCTCTATGTTTAGTCTTCTGAGGAACTGCCATACTGCTTTCCAGAGTGGTTGAAAGAGTTTGCACTCCCACCAACAGTGTAGTTGTGATCCCTCCTGGCCATATCCCCTGTAGTATCTATTATTATTATATTTCTTGATCCTGGCCATTCTAAATGGAGTGAGGTGGAATCTTAAGGAATGTTTTGATTTGCATTTCTTTTATGGCCAGAGATGTCGAGCATTTCTTCATTTGTCTATAGGACATTCTTATTTCTTCTTCAGAGAAGACTCTCTTTAAGTAATTGGCCCATCTTTTAATGGGATGGTTAACTTTATATCCTGCTACCTTGCCAAAGTTTTGAATTAGTTCAAGCAGCTTGGGAGTGGAGTCTATAGGGTTCTTTAAATACAGAATACATAAAGTTTCACTTCCTCTTTCCCTATTGGAATCCCCTTTATGCTTGTTTCTTACCTTATTTCTCTGGATAAGAATACTAATACTATGTTAGGAGTGGAGAGATTGGGCATCCCTTTCTCATTCCTGATTTTAGTTGAAATGGCTTCAGCTTTTTGCAATTAAGTATAATGCTAGCTGTGGGTTTGTTATACACAGCCTTTTTTATACTGAGGAATTTTCCATGGATTCCTAGTTTCTCCAGAGCTTTTATCATAAAGGGGTATTGGATCTTGTCAAATGCCTTTTCTGCATCTATTGAAACAATCATGTGATTCTTGTCCTTGCTCTTGTTGATATGTTGAATTATATCATTTGACTTATGTATGTTGAACCAGCTTTGCATCCCTGTGATGAATACTGTTTGATCATACTGTATAATTTTTTGATGAGTTGCTGAAGACGGTTGGCCAGTATTTTGTTGATAAGTTTTGCATCAATATTCATCAAAGAAATGGGTCCATATTTCTCTTTCTTTGCTGAATCTGTCTGGTTTGGGGATGAAGTTTATAGTGGCTTCATAGAATGATTTTGGCAAAGAGCCTTCATTTTCAATTATGCTGAAGAGCTTGAGGAGTATTAGTGTGAGCCCTGATTTGAAGACCTTATAGAATTCAGCTGTGAATCCATTTGGCCCTGGGCTTTTCTTGGATGGAAGGTCTCTTTATGCCATTTCTATTTCATTGTTTGAAATAGGTCTGTTTAGTTGAATTAGGTCTTCTTGGTTCAGTGTGGGTATGTTAATATTAGCCAGAAATTCATCCATTTCTTCTAGATTCTCAAATTTGTTGGCATAAAGGATTGAAAAGTATTCCCTCATGATGCTCTGGATCTTGGTAATTTCTGTCATTATATTACCATTCTCATCTGTGATTTTGTTTATTTGGGTGTGCTCCCTTCTTTTTTGGTAAGATCTGCTAAGTATCCGTCAATTTTGTTGATTTTTTCAAAGAATAAACTCCTTGTTTTGTTGATTTTTTATATACTTTTGTTAGATTCCATTTAATTCTGCTTTGAATTTAATAATTTGCTTCCTCCTATTGGGATTAGGGTTGGTTTCTTGTTCTTTTTCCAAGAGCTTAAGGTGTGACATTAAATTGTTGGTTTGTTTTTTTTTTCCAATTTGTTAATGTAAGCACTCAGATCCATAAATTTTCCTCTGCTGTGTCCCAAAGGAGCTGGCATTTTGTATGTCCCTTTTTGTTAAATTTCAAAAACTGTTGAATTTCTGTTCTGATCTCCCAAATGACCCATTGGTGATTTAACAATGAGTTGTTCAATCTCCATGAGTTACAGGTTTTTGTTGATGAAGACTGGTGTTCAGTTCCAATTTGATAGCCTTGTGGTCTAAGAGAATGCAGTGAATAATTTCAGTGTTTCTTAATCTGCACAGGTTTGTTTTATACCCTAAAATGTGGTCTATTTTGGAAAATGTTCCATGTGTTGCTGAAAAAAAAAACATTTATTGTTTACTTGATGAAGTTCTGTGCTCTGGGATTAGGTGTGTAAATATTTAGGATGGTTATGACCTCCTGGAGGAGAGATCCCTTATTAGTATGTAATACCCTTCTTTGTCTTTTCTTACTAATTTTAGTTTGAAGTCTAATTTTTCTGATATGAAGATGTGACTCCAGCCTGTTTATAGGGGCTGTTAGTTTTATTCCAACCTCTCACTTTCAAAAAATATTTCTTCTTTTGGGTAAGATATATCTCTTGAAGACAGTAGAATGATGTATCTTGCCTTTTGATCCAACTAGACAGTTTATGCCATTTAATTGGCGAGTTAAGTCCATTGATATTGAGGGTTAAGATTGAAAAATATTTACTAGTCCCTGCCATTTTTAAAAGCTTTCATTTTGGCCTGTGGCTTGACAGTGCTTGAAGTAATTGTCTGGTAGGATTTGTAGGTGTCACTTCTTTGTCAGTACCCTGTTTGTGTTGGTTTTCAATGTGTAGAACATCTTTGAGAATTTTCTGTAATGCTGGATTTGTTGGTACATAAAGTTGCAACTTTTCCTTGGAATGGAAGTTTTTATTGTTCCCTCAGTTATGAATGAGAGCTTAACTGGGTACAGTATTCTTAGGTGGTAGTTATTTGTCTTAAGGGCGTGACATATATCCTTCCAATCTCTTATTGCTTGCATGGTCTCTGCTGAGAAATCTGGGGTTATTCTGATTGGTTTGCCTTTGTAGGTGATTGTTCTCTTCACCTGGGCTGCTTTTAGTATCCTTTCTTTGGTCTCTATACATCCTGTACGGATTATAATGTGGTGATGGGATGTCCTTTTCTGGTCAAGTCTGTTTGGGTTCTTAAAGCTTCTTATATCTGGATGAGCCTGCCCTTCTGGATATTTGGGAAATTCTCTGATTTGATTCCCTAAACTATATTTCCAATACCATTGACCTCTTTCTCCAGGCTGTCCTCAATACCAATTAGCCTTAAATTAGGCTTCCTAATTGTATCTTGGACCTCCTGAAGTGCTCTCTCTTATTTCCTAGATTTGAATTGACTCATTTTCTGTTCTTTCTCTTTAACAACTAAATTATCTTCAGCCCCGGAAATTCTCTCTTCTGCATTGTCTAACCTGCTATCAAAACTTTCTACTTTATTTTTCATCTCCTTCCTTCTAATTGCTCATTTTTATGCCCTCCATCTCTTGTTTTAGATCATGTATGGACTTCCTTAACTCCTTGATTTCCATTTGAGTGGTTACCTCAAGAGCTTTACTCTCATTGGACATTTGTTGGGGTTTGCTCATCTTTTTGTATATGGATTCTATGAATTTGTCCATTTTTCTTTAACTTCCTCATGTTCACGTAAATCCTTTACTATGGCCTCCTTTATGGCTTTCTCATGTTCACATATCACCTTGTTTACGGTTTCATAGATATGGCTTCCTCACATATCTCTTTCTGTATATTTTCAATCTTTTCATTAATCATGTTTATCAATTGCATTTGTATAGCATTTAGAGAACTCTCTTCTAGTTTTGCCATTTACTGCTCCATTGCCTGTTTATATTGGGTGGGAGATGCTATTACTTGATTTGCCATTTTTCTTGAGTTTCTTGTTCTGCCCATTTGAAAATGCAAGCAAGATTAATACTGCACAAGATTACACTTTTTAAGATATAACAAAACTAGAGCTCTTTAGCTGGCCAGATAATAGTTGTTCATAATTTTAGATTGGTATTATCACTCTCTCTCTTTTTGTGCACTTACAGGCAAATATAATACTACCACTGGTCACCATTTTATGACTCCCCCCCAAAAAAACCCACAATCCAATCGCTATTGTATATAAGTCCCTCTTGACCTACAGTATAATTGAACACATAGATATACAATATTGCTCAACAACCATCAACTGTACATCCATGCATTATAGAAGTTGAAGGATGAACAGAGGACCAGAGATAGAAACATAGAATGAAAGATAAAAGGAGAGGTAAGAAAAGAGTCATCTAGGAGTGTAAGATTAATATAGTAATGAAGAAAAGGGATAGTGTAAGGATAACTGACCTAAGGTAACAGAAAGGTAAAAGGAGGTGAGTACAAAATTTAGAAAAAATAACATAAAACTTATGAAAATAAGAAGAGTAACAAGAAGAAAATATATATAAAAGAGGAAGGTATATATGAGAGATCAATGACAAAAATGTTTAAAAATTAAAAGTAAACAGAAAAGGTGGGGGAAGATCCCACACAATTATGACTTCTTAGACAAGAAATACTAGGATTAAGAACCAACAGATTAATAAGTAGGTGACTGTATCAATAAAAATATAATTTGTATCCAGTCTGTACTCAGTGCTGTTACTATGTTTCTAGGAACAACCACAATGACAGAAGGAAAGCAGAAAAAAAAATGGAAAGAATCATAACAACAACAAAAAAAGGGTGGATGTAAAATGGCAAAAAAAAAGTACACATAAAAATGCAAATGAAAAATGTAGGGAAAAAAGGTTGTATTCTTCAGGGGTTTTTTGGCGGGGGAGGGGGACACACTATGAAACTTGTGTCTCCACTAAATTCGTGATCCAAACATTTCAAAAAGTCTTTTTCTTTTCTGATTTAGCTTTGTGGTTTTTCTGATATGTTCGATTGGGTAGAAAAAAACCAGGAGTGTGGTCACTTCTCCATGGAGGTAACTCACTTCTCCATGGAGGTACTCACAAACTGCTGGATTTTCTGGTTCCCTGAAGCTGGCAGGTCCAAGCCACCGCAGGGTGACAGCTCTGGGCCTAGGCAGGCTCTGTCTGGCACCATCAAGTCTGTGCTACCGAGAAGCACTGTCTGCTTTTATTCTAATTACAGTGATTTTCATTATGAATGAGAATATTAGAACATGCCTCTACACTATTTTATCACAAAATATCTGCCTATGAGGTGATTAGGACAGTTGTGATAATTGATATATAACCACTGTGTTGAGATTGCTTGTTTGCCATTCTATTGTTTTCCACCTCATCTTTTGATACTGTAGAAATTTGTGGCTTTGTAGAAACAGTAGCAATAGTAATAAGAAGGACAGAGAAGGAGAGTTGAAGTATACTTTTGCCAACTGCTGTCTTCAATAATAACTATGTATTTAAATTCTCATCATTAGTCTCATGCATTTGTGTGGTCAATGTCTGTAGTTGTAATGGGCACATCTTGTGATTTTCTGGAAACTATAAAAGTCTTTGCCTCAATCAGCAGCTGTTGGTCAAATTGCATTTCTATCTCTAACAGCATTGTTCGTGAATGCAGAAGCAATCCCCACTGGAGATCTAAAATGCTAAATCAATTTCTCTTTTGAAATCTACACCAAAGTAACTGATGTTTGATGTTGCAGCTGAGAATTTTTAATTTTTGTGACATCCTTTGGGATGCTCTAAGAAAACCATTCAGAATAGGAGTGTGGGTTGTTGTGTGCACTGTACTAAATCAAATTCTTAATATTTATTTGCCTTAAAGAGAAAGATGTACCATTAAGGATATGTGTTTTCCTTATTTTTGTGCATTTCATGATTTAAAGTAAATTTTCTTGGTTTTCATGGTTTCCACTTACACAAATATTACCACCAATGCTACTATCCTACCTGGAAATGAGCTGGATAATTTCAAACCTGTTGAGCAAATCAAAGTGGATTCTCCCCTTCAAAAAATTCTAAATAGGGGGGAGGGGCAGATGCTGGCTCCTATTTTCCCACAATGACCCAGCAATTCCAGTACTTGGCATTTACCCAACCATCCAGAATCTAGGGCATACTAAATCCACTAGCACAACAATGTTCATTGCAGCATTATTCACCATAGCAAAGATATGGAACCAACCTAGATGTCCCTCAGTTGATGAGTGGATCAACAAGTTGTGGTGTTTGTACACAATGGAATTCTATGCTGCTGTCAGAAAAAAACGACATCGACCCATTTGTTAGGAAATGGAAAGACTTAGAAAAAATAATATTAAGTGAAGTAAGCCAGACTCAAAGGAAATTAGGCTCAATGGTTCCCCTCATTTGTCATAATCAGTAGAAACCTTGGGCTCTACTAGCAGAGATCTGCAATAGAGCAAAACTTTGATACATAAGGCCATATAGTATGAAGCTAATTGAAAGGACCTCCAGGATATTGAAACAAAAGCCATACAATGAATGATTGTTGTCCTTAATGTACTATGTTATCTCTCATCTCTTTTGCTGTTCCTTGGCTATCTCATACTGTTACAGTATCTCACTTTGTTATCTGATATATTGGATTTACTTGTATTTGGTTATTTGAAATTGGATAGGGAAGGGGGGAAAACCAAGACGGGGGCGTGGAGGGGAGGGTAATGGGTACCAAGACATGTGAAAGGGTATCAATATATGTGAATTAATGCACTTTCTATCTGGCAAATATCATGTAACCCTTTTATTAATTACAATAAAAAATATAAAAAAACAAAAAAAATTCTAACTATTAATTATGGTTATTTCATCCATGCATGCTCTTTTGTTGGGAATTCAGTAGAAACACACACCCAAGTCCTTTTAGCCCACTGTAGCTTTCTTATAGTCACACCTTAAAAACCATTAAACCACTTGGAAGCACAAGAAAATCATATGTAAGCATGATTCCTTTGTTAAAACAATGCTAACCAATCAGCTCATAACAGTTCCCTGAGGCTGACATGAAAAACATTTCTATTTCCTTTTCAGGATAGAGTATCTTTCCATTTCATAGTGTACTCAAAACATGCAATGGCCACATGCCCTAAGATGGGATAATAAAACAAAGCTGGATGTCAGAAATTTTGGTATTATATGTGGAGCAATCATCCATAGGATATGCAATATTGGGAAATTATCTTGATACTTTCTCCCTGCCTGTAGAGTGCATGCCACAATACTGAACCATTCTTAGGATCCTGTGCAAATTAAATAAAATAACAAATGTATAACAGTAAGAGTTATGAATGACACAATTCTCTAACATCAAAATAAAATAATTAATTTTAACCATAACTTACATTTTGAAAGTTTCATAGCACAACCAAGTTTGTTTGCTTTTTGCCAGTCCTGGGCCTTGAACGCAGGGCCTGAGCACTGTCCCTGGGTTTTCTCAAGGCTAGAGCTCTACCACTTGAGCCACAACACCACTTCCAGAATTTTCTATGTATGTAGTACTGAGGAATCAAAGCCAGGACTTCATGCATGCAACCACTAGGCCAAACTCCAGGGCCCTAACCAAGTTTTTAAGATGAAATAAAAACATCATGTACGACTCTTCTGAACCATGAAAAATAAGAAAAGCTAACTTTCCTCTCCTACCCTGAATGGGTAGGAGACCTGTCTGTGATAATATCCAAAAGGTAATCATACAATAATATTGCTTGAAAAGTTCAAAAGGAAGAGGCCCACTATGAATCCAATACGAATGTATTTTTTTCATTTCTAGTTATTTAATCATATATATATATTAGGCAAGTGGGCCTTCAAGACCCTTCCTCCTGCATGCTTTAAGAGATTAAGAGCATGGATGATTAGCTTTCTTTTACCAGCTTAGAGAAGGGGTTTTATACAATAGCTTCTGCAAGCCAGGAACATGTATTGGTTTAAATGTCATGTTCTCATTCCTTGCACTACACAGACATTTTCCTCAGGCAGTAAATATGAATATTGATGAATTGGAAAATAGGTATTCAAAGTTGGTAAAAAAAAGGAAATATTTTTTGTATGTCATGCCAAAATAAATTGAAGAATATTTTCATTTCTTATCATTGCAAGTTGGACAAGACACATAATTCTCACCAGACTCCTTGGATTCACAGAGGTGTATGAAGGACAAAGGCATTTGATGTTGCTCTTATCATTTGAGAAATTGCAGAGAATTTGCAGTAGAAAAGGAGAATTTCGAAACCAGATATTTAGAACCCATATTCTCATTCTCATACTTTAAAATGAGGAAAGTAAATACCTAAGAAATTAGACAAGCCATATTTGTTACAAACACTTGGTAAAAAGACCATCTCATAGGTAAAAAGTAAATATATAGGCTTATTAAAACATGGAAAACTACTCAGTACCTACAAATATTTATGTGCACAATAAATTGTAAATATGTGAAAATATTCTTACTAAATATGATAGATGTGCTTAATAAATATGCTTCCTAAAATTAATATATACATGTATTTGGACACACATTTATAAATCACCAGAGAAATATAGTATATTTCATACTATGTTATATATTTTACAGATCTATTATATATTAGTTTTTATACACCTCCATCTCCCTCCATACAGAGTATGTAGATACATATAAATGAATATGTGTATATATTTATAAATTCACATAACACACTCATATACATCTATTTCCTTGTGTACTTTAAAATACAGAGTATGTATTTCTCTGGTATATACTTTTCAGATCAATATGTTTGAACACTATATAGTTTCTAAACAGTTCTTTCTTTTGTAAGGGCAAATATTCTTAAAAATCCACTCTGATGCCCTGATGGTTGTGGGGGTATTTAAACACAAATAAGAATTATGCCACAGTTAGTGGTGCATAAAATAACTATGAAATGCTGGGTAATGTAAATTTTACAAAATATAGAAAATTATATATATCTATATATCCATATATATAAATTTACTTTTTTATTGGGATTCAGATTCAGGACTTCACATTCACTCTTTTTGCTGGTTCAGCTTGAACCATACATCTTACCTGGATTTTTGCAGGATAATTGGAGATAACAGTTCAGGTATTTTTCTTCCTGAGCTGGCTTTGAACCAGGAGCCCCCAATCTCAGTCTTCCAGTTGGCTAGTCTCCCAAGCCTAAGCCATCTCTGCCAAGATAATCTGCATTTGCTTTTTGACCACACAATCTCCTAATACATGTATTTATATATTTATTGGAAAGAGTCAGATTAGTTCCTCATATCTTAATTACAAAATTTAGTTTGGTTAAATTTTATGTCAAGTTAAAGGCATTTTATTTGGCATACAAATTGGATCAACATGCAGACAAGTCAACTATGTGAACTACATTAAAAAATCTACATATGCAAGGCACTTTATCTCATGGCTTCATTTTCCCTTTCTTATAAAATAATAGGGGAAAATAAAATAATAGGGAAATTCAAAATAATAAGTTATTTCTTTCTTGCTTTTTTTAAAGAATCTAATAAAATTGATTTTTACATCATATTTCAAATGATGTATTTGACAAGTATTCAAGAATGGAATCTCTATATACAATCACTGGCACTTAGATTTTAGAACATAATTAAAATTAGGCTGAGGGTTTATATGTCATAGATACATAATAATCTATGTAATAAAGCATTATGTCTATAGAGTGATAGATTTTTATGTCTACGTAGTTGTGTTTATATTTCCAATACCACGTCCATAGCTTTGGGTATGCAACTATTGAATTCTCGCTCTTGTAGTGTTTGGATCTTGCTTTAAAAAAAAAAAAGACTATCCATACAACTTTCTCAGCTTCCATGTTACCACTAGGAAAGTGAGCTCCAGGTATATTGCAGACACACTTCTGCTAGTTTGTGTGTGGTTTGGATGGATGCTGTTGAGTTTTTATCTTTAAAATCTCCCCTCAAACAATGAGATTTTTCTTCTGACTCCAATGGCCCAGACAGAATGTCTACCTTGATTTCTGAGGGAATTTTAAACAAGTTCCTTACATAGTATCCCTCAGTGGTAAAAGTTTGTCTCTTAGCCATAGTATATTTGCACTCCAACTTGTATATTGTCCTTCACTTAGACAATTTCAAAAGTGTCTATACCCCTTCCAACCTCCCAAACATTTCTGAATCATTTAGTTCACATATTTTCTGCTTCACTGAAGTGTTTTGAGATTCCACTTTTAATGCTTCTTCATCTCTTTAAAGTCCTTTATGCTGAATGAACTAGATTTTCTCTTTGATATGCAGAGAAATTGTAGCATTGTTTGACACAGTGAACTCTAAAGTGACTTCATTTTTTAGAGTATCCCCATTCATCATTTCCTCTGGTTTTACTTTATAATCAAGATATTTTACAAATAAAGTACCCTGTGTTATTTTTGTTTAGTTTTTGTATTTTTATTTTTACTACTTTACTCACTACTGTCAAATATGATTTTAAAACTTAAGCAATCATTACACATTCTCACCTTTTTATGCTATTAAAATATGCTATTTCAGCCAGTCTCATGATTGTAATCCTAGACACACAATAGGCTGAGATCTGAGAATCAGGATTTGAACTTATTCCTATCAGAAAAGTCCATGAGACTATTATCTAATTGAAAGAAATGACACTGATCAAGACATATTGTATATTATATTAATAAACATACTTGTTAAATGGTAGCTCCTTTCTATACTTACTCAATGATAATATTGTTTTTCATTGAAACAACAACAATAACAAAGAAGAGCAAGAAATAGAGCTGTGGCTTAAGTAATAGAGCACTAAACTTAAAAGAAAAAGCTAAAGGAGAGCACCAAAGTCCTGAATTCTAGATTCTAGCCCATGTATCTACATGCACAGCACACATACACACACACACACACACACACACACACACACACACACACACACCACCACCACCACCACCATCACCACCACCAAAACCACTATCATCACCACCAATGAAAACAACAACATAAAAATATAGCTGTTTAATTGTAATTAGAAAAGTTTATAACTTTGTTTTCCCTAGCTTTCTGTGGAAGAAAATGGTGGTTTGTTTTCACAAACCATTAATAGTTATAGATTCTTGGAACTATTGGCAAAGCCAAACCTCACAAATCCTATTAGGCTATGAAATCATTTTCCTGTTGTCATTTATCATAAAAATAACAGGTTATGTGCAAAATGAAGACATTACATAAACCTGCTGTATTTCTGAACATAACAAAACACCTATTAGTTTTTTTGGAGACATACACTTAAATGTTTACATGTGTTTTAACTACATTTTATGCTTATATTAAGATATATTTGTTGTGCAGAGGGTTTGGTTATATTTCCGCACATGCATACAATGTACATTTCAATAGACTTACTGCCCCAACCAGTCTTTCTCATCTCCTCACCCTATTATAAAATTATTTCCCCAGGTTAAAGTTCTATTTTCACACAGGTATATCAAGTATTTCAAACATATCCATATGCCTTCAAATTTTCCATTCCCCTTCCCCCTCCCACTGATACCCACAAACAAGTCTCATCCTGATTATATTCCTGTCATCCATTTTTTCAGTGTATTTCATTATTCAAAAGGATTTCAACTTACAGTTTTATACCTACATATGTTGTACTTAAACTAATGCCTTCTATTTGTTTCTCTCTCTGCCTCTCCTACCCCATCTTCCTATTATTCAAAAGCTTTCAAAGTTTACTATACCATCTTCACTCAAAAACACAATAGATCTCATTATTATTCATCACAATCTGTTATTCACCTTACCTCTACCTGAACATCTCATGCCTTCAACAGTCCCAAACCAGACAACACACACGCACCCCCCCACACACACACATTTGTTATCTCCATTAAGGTAGTTTGTAATTGTGACCTCACTTTCACTGGAGGAAAGAAAGTGACAGTTTAATACATAAATCATAGCTAGTTACAGACTCCTGGCAATATTTTGAGTATGTGGGTATAAAACCTTATAGACATAGCTTCTGTATATGATGGGGGGACCATGTGCCTCTATTCTTCTGAAACTGGCTTACAGGCAATTTATCTATTACATAGAAATTTACCAATAATGTCGGGCAATTAGTTCTTCAGATATAAAATGTTTGGGCAAGTTATAGTAATTTTTACCCAATTTAGCATGTAAATTCAATTTCAGGAAAGTCAAAATTTTCAAAAGGACCCTATATAGCAGAAATTAGGTATTAAATTCTATTTGATACCTCTCAACCCTCATCTAACTTACTATCCCTAATATGATTTCTGCCTCAGATACAACTCTTCTACTCCTTATTACTTACCATTTTCCAGTTATTTCTTTTAATCAAAGATTTCCTTTCACCATACGAATCTCAGCAAAACATTTTCTCAAAATCTATTATACATGGAATTCAGAATTAAATATTACAATTGCACTTCAAAAATAAGTTGAATTAGTTTACTTGGCATTTATCCTAATCAGGATAGACTGCTGGACCAAGAAGTGTCAGATCACAATTATACAAATGCCAATGATAATATCCTTAAATAATTATTCCTGCAGCACTGCTATTTGACTTATTAATTCCATCGCTTTTGTCACTTTTGCCTGCCTCCTGAAGCTTGCTGTTGAATCCAATTCTTTAATTGGCTACATATTATATCTTAGATCTCTGAGTATTCCTAGAGACCATGGGGATTCCTTTGGCACAATATCCCACAACTCCAAACAAGAAGTACTTTTTCCATATTGATTTAAAGTGAAGTTAAAATGTTACTGAAAGTTATCATAACCTCTAGGGGATTAAGCATAGATTTTTACTAGTAATGTAACCTAATTATATTGAATTATTCATTTGTCCTGAAAACACTTGCTGTAATAAATTCTTTTAGTTTCCAGATCCATACCAAGAATTTTATTCTGTAATATTTCATTTGTTTCTTTTAAATGTGGCTT